>NC_142110.1:68894886-69112386 GCF_056152115.1 Neolamprologus brichardi
CTAATCAGACCTGTCAGAATGATGTGGCGGTCATGTTTCTACTGCGAGGACTCGAAGTACTTTGTACTCTAGGCCTTCACCCAATCACACACAGCTTGATGAGCAGGTGGGAGGAGCCAGGACTTGATTAGAAGCTGTTCGTCCTGAGCCACAGACTGTTGGGACGGTGACGCTACAGTAGGATGTCTCAAGACCACCTTTACCTGGTCTCGGTCTCGCCCCGCCCACGTTCAGTGATACTGTCATCACGATGATGGACATAACACCATAACCCCATCACACCTGGTTAGCCACAGCTAACAGAGCACACCTGCCTGTTCTGATGATGGCGGTGTGTTGATGATGGCGTCCGTCAGGAAGACACAATCGGTAGAGTGCTGCTGAGGCGGAGCTCACGCCAAAGAAATCTGGATCTGCGTTTATGTTCGATAAATAAAGGAGGCGGGACTCTGGACACGTACATGGTGCAGGAACATGAAGCGTGTGTTAGCTGTCAGGCAAACATTAACAAGTGACAAGCTCTATTTCTCTGAAACCCCGCCTCCAAACGCTCCCTGAAGGTGACAGACTCAGCAGCAGGTTTGATGGCATCATGTGACTCTGCTGCGCGGTGTCTCATCATCCACGCTCAGCCTCCACTCAGGCGTCAAACCTCTGTAAGCTCAACGTAGAGAGCACGGCGCCACTGAGGGGCTTACCATCATCACCTGGCAAAGCCCACCATCTTTATAGCCTTAATCCTTCTCCTGAACATTAATCCTGAGGACGCCTGCCAGATCCCGTTAAGATCCGCGTCCTACGCCACACCAGCAACACTATCTCGCCAACGAGCACGTGGAAGAGGCGCTCACACAGAAGCTGACTGAGATCACAGCATGGAGAAGTGTTCTGAGCTCGGGCGGAGGTCCCGTGTGGGGTGTGGCCTCTGAGGCGAGATAGAAGACTGCCAAGCCGACCTCCTCGCTCCTCATCAGAGATCTCATTAGAAGCACCGCGCGATGACATCATCGCATCTCACCAATTACATTCGTACTTTTATTCCTCAGAAAATAAAACACAGTAAAGGTCGTCACAGCTGACGAGTCAGCCTCACTGAGCAAAGCAGCAGCATCGCTGCGGCGCTGCAACGAGCACGTCAACATTGCTGCAGCGAGCACGTCAGCGAGCACGTCAGCATCGCTGCAACGAGCACGTCAACATCGCTGCAGCGAGCATGTCAGCGAGCACGTCAGCATCGCCGCAGCGAGCACGTCAGCATCGCCGCAGCGAGCACGTCAACATCGCCGCAGCGAGCATGTCAGCGAGCACGTCAGTATCACTGCAGCGAGCACGTCAACATCGCTGCAACGAGCACGGCAGCATCGCTGCGGCGCTGCAACGTGCACGTCAGCATCGCTCAGTTCCTCCCTCCAGAGCCGCGTCGGGCAGCGTGGCAGCGATAAGGTGGAGTCAGCATGCCATCGGTCTGAGTGGGTGGGGTCGAGTTGGCTGGCAACGACAGGTAACCCCTCCCACTCAGAGCCTCACAGATCCTCCTCACACCATCGAAGCTGCTGCAGGAGGTCGCTGCATGGTGACGTTTCTATGGAAACGCCCAAGTTACAGACACGTGCTCCTGCAGAGCATCACTGCTGGTCATCCGTGGGCGAGCGTGAGGAATGCCGCGATGAAGGCGGGGTCAACAAAGACGCCTCCGTCTTCACTTCTTGTGTAAAAAATGACGAGAACACCTCTGCGCGGTCTGGTTTGTGTCCGGCTGTCAAACAGCATGCGTGATCGATGATGTCATCGGTACAGCATCTCGTGGTTAACGCGCTCTTCCTGATGTTTAGTGGAAGCTGGTGAGAGGCTCCTCCTCCTGCTTGTGGCGGTAACGCAACATAGTCACGCTAATCATTGAACACTGCCCAGCCTCCTCGCTGTGACACGATTCCTGCGGCGAGGAGGACGAGATGTGAGCTGCTGCCTGCACTCACTGGTTTCCAGTAAAGCCTTAGTACTGGACTCTGCTGCTCTCTGGAAGGCGTAGCTGAGCCCGTGTCGTCTGTTCTTGGCGCCGCGCTCGGTGTCGCTGTGAGCTCCTGAATAATTGAGCGTGAGGAGTTCAGTTACCCCAGAGTCACGCTCATGCCGAGGCTGCCTTCAAATATTCATTTCCTGCTCATCAATAAAAGACGGCGAGGAGAGCCCTGCTGTCACTGAGCAGCCTCTGAGGTTACCTGGGAGGGTTTCCGCCGCCAACCCAAAACCCAGCAGGCCGCCAGCGGAGCGCTTCCTTCAGTGCAAGCCCGACAGGAAGGAGGATAGCTTCAGATTCCTCGCTCCGCCCACTGCCAACACCACGAGTGAATGAACTGATGTAACGTTGCAGCGCGTCCGTCCTCGGGTCACAGAAACGTTCCCGACACGTCGTCTTTGTACCGGATTAACAGGTTTAGTTCTGATTGTGTTAATAAGCTGCTGCCAGTGAAGCAGCGACTTCCCTACGGTGGCCCTGAGAGGCCAAACGGACTGCAACTTGAGAAAACACCAGCAATAAGAAAAATGGTGCAAAAGAACACAAAACACAACGGAAATAAGAAAAAACAAGTGTTTCTGGGGAAACAATGACCTGACGGACCAGTTGCAGGAACCCAAAACATGGCAGGCGTGTTTTATCATGATTGATATCATACTCAGGACGGATCTTTAGGCTAATAGTCAGGCTAACCACTTCTTTTAAGAGTCTCCCAGCACAATTCTTAGCATGTTTTGGTTCCTGCAACTGGTCCGTCGGGTTATTGTCTCCCCAGAAACACTTGTGCTTTTGGAAATCTGTTTTTCCTATTTCCTTTTTGTGTGCTTTTGCAGCGTTTTTCTTATTGCTGGTGTTTTCTTAAGTTGCAGTCCGTTTGGCCTCTCAGGGCCGACGTACTTCCCTCATTAACCATGGCGGGCGGCCCATAGTGATGTGAAGTGGGCGGGGCAGTGAAACTGCCTTCAGTATAAGAGCACGGTTAGTCCCTGAGATATGAACATGAGCAGCAGAGTCAGTTTGTTCTGCGGGTTTGATGTTCCCGTAATGTGCTCCCGTTTCTGCAGAATGAAAATAAACAAAAATAAAATTCCCCTCAGTCACAGCAAAGAATGAAACTGAACGTGTGAAGCGTCACAGCGGGTCGGCTCTCTGAGTTCTTCACCTCTAATCTACAAATCTGTGAAACAAGTCAAAGTGCTGCCTGTTGGTAAAAAGTCCCTGCTGAGCAAAACATTAAAAAGACGATTGAATTGAAGATTCAGCGTCAGAGCACGAAGGAAAACAGCCTCAGCTTCTTTAGACGCCGATGAAACGCTCAGTTTTATGTTGTATTTACGATTGTTATTAAAAACAACGATCGATCGCGTCACTGCTGCGTTATCATCCTGAGCCTGTGTCTGTGCAGGGATGGGTGCACAGCTGCAGGAGCAAACAGTTGGTTAAAACACGAGGTCACGCTCACTGAAACACGCCTCTCAGATCGCGTCTTTGCCTCCTCACAGGTGATAAATTGGGCGGCGGCCTCGGCGTCTCAGAGGTGACAAAGACACATTAAAGCAGCGGGAACGTTTTTAGTGCGGCGGGCGAGCAGCAGGAGATAAAGTGCTGCGCCGGAGGCGGGGCCACGAGAAGCTTCAGGCCTACAGGTGAGCAGCAGCGAGGTACCGCCCACCCCAAACACACCAATCAGAACCAAACCTCTCTGTCTGCACTGATGACATCATCACTGAAGACGGTGGTTTTACCGATGCCGGTACAGGAAGACGCTGCACCGGCACTGGCGTGGAGCTTCTGTGGAGGGTAAGCCTGATCCTCGACGCGGTTTTAACCTCCTCACACTTCACCTGTGGGAGGAAGTGACCTCACCTCTGACCCACAAATCTGAAGCGAAGCCCTCGCGCCGTCAGTTCACAGAAAAACAGATGTTTTTGGTGAAAATGAAACAAACTGAACTAAACTGCTGGGTGGTGGTGCAAAGGGGACACGGGTGGAGGTCTGGCTGTTTGCACAGAACAGCTGACACGCTCTGTGTCCTCACCGCCACTGAGCGGCGATGCATCACACAGGTGACGAAGCCGATGATGCACCATCGCTGCTCCTCCATCACGGCACCCGCCTCATTCATCATGACAACGTCTGAGCACGTCTGTGCCGAACAGCTGGGACATGCTGTTAGCATCGGGTTAGCATCTGTCTGCAGGTTTACTGGGAGGAGCTCCAGCCTGACGAGGAGGACGGTGCTTCCTCCCACCTGCTGAACTCTGAGTGACCTTTCATACTCAGACGTTCGTGTTTACAGCCATGAAATATGACCCGTGTGAAAAAATAAAATGGAAACGGAAGTCGTGCGATTTCCCCGAAGCAGTGCTGGGATGATGAAGGTGACAGCGCGTAGGTGGCGTATCTGAGAGGATGCTCCAGCATGTTCTTGTTCCCCGCCACATTAAAAGACTCCCATCTGTCAAAGCTGCTGGATAGAAATCCTCCGGCGTGGGAGTGTGACGCATCAGCGAGACGGCGCCGTCAGTCTGTCTTCACCTCTCTCCTTCACTTCTGTTGTTATATAAATATTTTTATCTCGTTGAATCTTTAGAATGATTCCTTTAGTGAAACCTCATAAAACTGCAATTCTGAAGAAAATGTTTCCCTCTGATCATTATTAGAGGGTTAAAATAACGTTTAATGAAGTTTATTCTATAAATATGTTTGTATTTGTCTGCGAGGACATTTGTGTTAGCGGGACGTGGACATGAGATCCGAGCAGTCGAGTTGATCTGCTGAGACAAACAGACGAAGCTTCACGTCAGAACATCATCACTTTCACTTTGATGTCTATTTTTAGACTTATTGTTGTTTTGATTTGGAGCCATAATCATCAAACTGAACTGAACCCTGCCTATCTCACTTACTAACATCTTCCTTTGGACGCTGTAAATGCGTCATTGTTGCCTCTGGCTCCTCCCACAACAGCGCGCAGCAAACAGCAGTAATCTCAGAGAAAAGAAGCGTGCTGACCTCCATCTTTACTACGACTGACTCACTGAGAGCCGTTGAGGGACAGTTTTGATTTCCACTCAGGACTCTTAGAACGTACTTCCTGTTTATTTATGGCAAAGCATGATGGGAACTGTGGTTCCAAACCTGTGCCTCAAACAGGAGACAAAGAATAATCAGAGTGAAAACCTCCGGTGGGCCTGTGGCTGTGAGACGAGTGGATGTCAGAAAGCAGGAGATGAAAGCCTGATCTTCAGAGAGCTGCAGGCTCCTCCTCCATCACGGGCGCTATCGTGATGGAGGAGGAGCCTGCAGCAGAAGCTTCCTGTTCTGTAATAAAGCTAATGCATTTTTTATTGACGTGCATCCATGAGGAGGAAGCTCTGAATAAAGAATGGCGAGCCCACTTTATGTGTTCGTTTCCATCACTGTCACTGTTTCACCGTCTGCTTCAGAGACTTCCCATCATGTCTGGACTCTGTCCAAACTGGTTAAGCTGGTTTCCATTGAGTTTCTTACTGTTTTTCAGATACGAGTGCTCAGTGTGGGCGGGGCCTCCTTGCTTTCCTGCAGCGTCTGTGGGCTTTAACCATCAGCCTCCTCCAGCCCGCGGACATCAGAGGATGGAGGTCGTTTGCGGCCGCTCAGCCTTCTTCCTCGTATCTCATTAACGCGACATCAGCACACGAGGCGCTGCACGCCAACGCTTTGTTAATATCTCACAGTCAGGGGGACGCGTGCCCGCCGACGCGACCTTATGCAGATTAAGATGTTGGCAGGGATAAAATGAAACGCCGCCTCCTGATTATCAACGAGGTGCCAGAGGACGGGCGGAGGTCACACAGGTGCTGACCGCCGTCAGACAGAAAGGAGGCGGGACTGACAACAAACCAGGAGGGAACGACGCGTTCACCGCTGCTCCTCTGTTAAACGTTCAGCTCAGAAACATCGTTTTATTGGCTGAGAGCCGAGCTCTTCCACAGCAGCATCTTCAGTTTCTCTTTGTAAAAACAAAGAAACACCTTTTTTTTTACCTGATTTTTGTTTCTGATGAAAATAACATCCAGATGTGAGGATATTCATTTAAATGTTGATAGAACAGCAGCAGCATAACGTCCTCGTAGGTGCACATCAGGCCTTTGTAGAGCAAAATTGAGTATTTTGGTCTAAATAACCCAAAATGTGATGTTCACATATGTGGACGCAGGTCCAAGGAGGTTAAAGTATTTGGTGGTTTCCTGCTCCTCCCTCTGTCAGGCATGAACTAAGCTGACGGCAGGTTTGCGTTCACGCCACAAAGAAAAGGAGCCGAGGAGGACGGGGGTCACGAAGGAGCGAAGCATCATCCAAGCCGACAACGGGGATCTTCCGTGCTCCACGCCTGAGTGACGCATGACGGGACTAACATTAAAACAAACAGCGACAGACGAGCAGCCACGTAGCCACGTAGATAGCGCCATCTATAACCAAAAAGATCCATTACAGCAGACCTTCCCAAAGTGTGGGGCCCGCCCCCTAGGGGGGGCGCAGAGCCATTGCAGGGGGGGGGCGCAGAATGAAAAGGGGGGGGGAACAAAATCCTTGGACACTGCTAGCACGGCGCCCACAGAAACACAAAGCAGGAGATGAAGCATCTCTGAATATGTTTCCAAACCAACTTCATTCTGAGCCAAAGACGAGAAAATCTGGTGAAGCAAATCTTCCCTTTGGCTTCACCTGCACAGGTGCAGAGGTAGGTCAGTGTTGAATATTATTACAACTATTAAAACTACAGTAAAATAATCACAGCGTGACGCCTCTGCCTTTGTAAACAGAGGGACAGTAACTGCGTGTAAAACCTGCAGACAGTCAGATTAACCCGTGTAGGTGCGGACGCAGCGTAACAGAGTTAGTGGTTTATTTTATTACCTGTAATTTATTGCAGATTACTTGTATTTGCTTAATTGTTTACTAAATGTTTGAGATGTGAAAGAAAACGCCATGGAGCAAAATATGCGTGTGTGGTTGGAGGATGTGTTAGTGGCGGGGGGGGGGGGGGGGGACGACGACATTTTTCTTGTAAAACAAGGGGGGCCCAGCAAAAAAACCACTGCATTACAGGAAGACGAGCTGCTGATTGGCTGCAGAGGTGACCCCGAGCTTAGCCGCTCTCAGGTGAAGAACACCTGCAGGACGTCTTCCACAGGGCTTCGATAACAGCGCTCGCACACTAATGTCGCCGTGGCGCTGAGCGGCGGTCTCTGGCTAATCAGAGCACAGCGTTTTTGTCAGTCACATGGTATTTTTACGAGGAGAGGTGAAAAGGTCAAAAACATCAAACATCTGTCTGTTGGTGAGGACAGACGGGAACGTAACCATGGAAACCAGTAAAACCCTTAAAAGCAGCGGTGACAGTTTGATTCGACCCCAAACACGAGAGAGTCGACGTTTACGCTTTTATACCAACCACGTGTTTAAATACACATGCACGAACCGTTCGCTCCTCCGTCACCTCCTCCGTCACCTCCTCCGTCACCTCCTCCGTCACCTCCTCCAGGCTCGTTACTTTCATCACAAAGTATCCGTACCGTCAGCAGCACATGAGTCAGGTGTGCGGCTGTGCGGCACAAAGGTCACAGACGACCTTTCCTGATACTCTCACGTGTTCAGTCCTTCACGCATCAGGAAGCCGGAGGTCATTTATGAACATGCTGCACATTTTGTGGACTCGCTCACGTTTAGAATACTTTGCTTCAGTTTCCTCCTGGTTTATATTTGACGTGGTTTAAAGCTCGGACGCTGCAGGTCGTCTGCAGCCACGAGTCCAGGAAAGTTGTCCGTGCTGGCTTTACGCTGGAGCCGCCGCCACATGGACGCAGCTGACAGCAGCAGACGCTCTGCTAACCAGCTGGAACACAAACGCTCCACCAGCTCAAGCCCGACTGACATATTCAGTCCTCAGTGCAGGACGAGTGGGCTCAGGTGGGCTCAGGTGGGCTGAGGTGGGCTCAGGTGGGCTGAGGTGGGCTGAGGTGGGCTGAGGTGGGCTGAGGTGGGCTCAGGTGGGCTAAGAAAAGCAGAATGTAAGCGCCGCTGATCAGAGGTGGTGAGGGATCACTTGCGTTATTCAGAAACAGGCCGAGCGCCATCGCTGGAGCTCTGACCCCGCCCCCCCGGAGAACATTAATTAAAGCGGAGTGCAGAAACGAGGCCGGGCGTGCTGCTTCTGTTTGGACTGAAATAGGACGCGCACGTGTCACAAAGCTTCAGACGGCACGAGGACGAGCAGGAAGCTCTCAGCAGCTCTCACAGATGATTGGACGAGCTCAGCCCAAGGAAAGAAGCGTTTCAAGTGGTTTAAAGCTCGACTCTTGCATCACACGCAAGAGTCGAGCGCAACGTTGCCCGCCCCCTCACGAAATCAGCCGCTTGCCTCATTGATGTCCGCCATCACCTCAGCACAGGTGTCATCGCCTACCTCCCGCAGACAGACGCCATCAGAGAACGGGAGCAGTGAAGGTCGGTGCTGAAACCTGAGATGAGGCTGATGGAGCAGCCGGCGCAGCATCGGCGCTCTGCGTCATTTAAAATGTAGACAAATGTTTTTTTTATACACGTAATGCAGCGTCTGAAGCTCCGCCCACCCCACAGGAAACTCTTCATGAGCACGTACTCTGTACACTACAGTATTGCAGTATTGCAGTACTGCAGTACTCTCAGAGCACCATGTTTGCTGTGCAGACAGCATGCTAGCACCGAGCTAGCGTCGCTGAGAAGGAGCAGACTGAAGTAATCTATTACTCTAACAAAGTAACTTTTGTAATGAGGTACATGTTTCAGAGACTGAACCAATCACAGGCTGCTCTCTGAAGGAGGTGTGTGTGACGCTGTAAAGCAGCAAAGCGTGTCACCAGCTCCCTGTGACCTCACGTCCTCTTGCCCAGACGCCACGAGTCAACCAGTGAACGGCTCAGAGCACACAAGGTCACCTGTTCAACTGCTCATTAAAACCCGATCAGCCAATCAGGGGCCAGCAGCTCGGTGCAGAATAATGAAGAACGAGCGTGACGTGGCTGCTGATGAGATTTCTGAGCATAACGCAGGAAACACGCAGCGAGCAGCAGCTCTCAGAGGAAAGGAGGTCAGAGGTCAGGAGAGCGTGATGAAAGTAACCCTGTCCTGTTCTGTGATTGGCTGGTGCCTCCATCATGGACTGAGCGTGCTTACGCAGAGCTTTCAACGCACGGGTCCGTCCGCAGAACACGGGAGCATCACATCACTAAGGTCGGGATGGCGCTCGATACTCGATTGTGATTGGACAGAATCGGTCCTGCTTCCTGGAGCAGATTTCAGACGTTCACGTCTTTATGACTCATTAACACGCGGCATGAACCTGAGACGTGCCTGAAAGCTGGACAGGAAGTTGTGACGTTTGTGGGTGGGTTTGCTTCTCAGGACGAGCTGCTGCTCCACGCTCCTCTGTGACCTCTGACCCCTGCTGGCTGTTTTAAAGGAGCAGAACTGTGACTGCCACCTGCAGACCTGAGCTCAGCCTGCACAGGAACCTCAGCCGATCCATGTGTTGATCACATGACCTCAGCGCGCCCTCTAACGCTTCATCCTAAAACCTCAGAGCTGAACCTGCAAACACAGCATGCTGCAGGTTTCTACGCCCTGCAGGGGGCAGCGTAACGAGCATCGGAGTGAAAGGAGGCGAAGAAAACATGGAGAACTAACCTGGGCGCCGCTGGAGGACCGGCTCGGTGAGGTTCTGCAGGCGGGCGAGCAGCAGCAGCGATCCGGCTCCCAGCAGCAGGAGGAACCACAGGGAGCAGCAGAGGGAGCAGGGCGGCTTCACGGACGCACACAGCAGCCTCCTCCGGACGCCCAGCAGACTCATCCTGGACCGCGGCGAGCACCTGAGGAGACAAACACTTCAGACGAGATCTGATAAAGACATGCAAACCTGATGCTCGCCGTGAGACTGCACGCCATCGGATGCCTCTGGGGCCGAGCTTCGGCGTTCCTCTCCGTCACCTCCTCCACCTCCTCCAACCACACTCCTGCTGCCTCAGTACCGTTATTGTCTGAGCACATGCACACCTGAGAGCAGCAGTGCCCCCCCTAGTGGTGGTAAGTGTCCAAATAGTGGCGCTGTGGGTGTGACCAGTCAGCCTCCACCTGCGGTATAAATGTGAAAACTTTACACCGCCTCACGCTCAGGTTGTTATCAAGCACCCTCCATCACCTCACAAACATGTCGACACCGCCCAGCAGGGTGACGACCCCACCCACAGCCACACACACGATGAAACCCCCAAACAGCTGCACGCTGGCTGGATGCTGATAGGCTGAAACCTCCACGGAAGCTGCAGGTGAAGGTCGGGGTGTTGGAGCCATGCTGCACCTCCTGAGGAGGAGGAGGAGGTGGTGGTCACCACAGAGGAGAGCTTCACTGTGAGTGTTTCCAATAAAATGAATCGTTCTCATCAAACACGGACGTCTGCAGTAAGTCTTACATCATCGTTGACATTATTTTCTCGCTGTCCCCTCCCACAGAGGACAGAGTCACCATGGCAACATACCTGTAGAGGTCCGCATCCCTCCATGGATACCCAACCATCGCTGACCCACCACCGAGCCGCAGAGCCGGCGTTCTCCTCGGCTTCTCCAGACACTTTCAGCTCTGACACGTGCTCAGGCTGAGCCCGCCCTCCTCTCTGCAGAGCCGGGCGGCGGCGGTGGACCTGCCGGCTCTGGTGTTCAGCAGTGAGCGTGGGCCCACTACAGGACATGTGGCCCTCAGGCAAACCTCATGAAGTCTATTTCTGATTGTTTGGTCAGAAACGTTCACACCAGTGACCTGCTACAGGTCAGATACTGGTCCTGCTGATGGGTTACGGCCTTCTACGGCCCAGTCCAGTAACCGTCCGCCTCCTGAAGTCTCCTCTGTGATCCTCAGACGGAGCTGGAGACACAGCAAACCTGACGATGGCACGTACTGATGTGCCCTGGAGGCGTTGAACAACCTGTGCAGCCTCTGCAGGGTCCAGCTGTGACCTCGTGCTGCCAGCTGTGACACTGACCACAGCCAAACGCAGTGACACGCTGTCAAAGGCCTCCGACAGCTCGGTGCTCATTGGAGGTTAAATTCCTGGTTTTGTGAATGGAGTCTGGTGGAGCGGTGGAGATATCACAAACCTGCTCTCTCTGTGGGAACTGAGCATGTGCAATAACATGACGTTCTACTTCCTGTGACTCTTTTCCCCACGAGGATCATTTCGGCGTCCGCCCACTCACGCTCTGACCGAGAGGAGGAGAACATGAGGGTGATTTACGAGTGGTGGGGGAGGAAAACGAGAGCTGCTCCTCCAGTGCTTCCTGCAAACTCACAGCTGATCGATCAGCTGTGCTCACTCAGACTTTAATAACGTCTTCATCAGACTTCTCAGGTTGCTCTCGTTGGCCTTCAACACTGAGCTTTTAAAGCTTCAGTTTATTTTCTGTTTCCACAGCATGGATCAATGCACAGCGACCTGCAGGTATCACCACCGCCCACCAAGTGATTCAGTTTATTTTGAAAAGTCTCAACAGGATCTTCAGCTTTATTGTGAAAGGTTTATGTGGAAAATAAACAAGCGGATGGCAGAGCCACGCAATGGTTTTACCGCCGTTGTTGCTAACGACGACGAGTAAAAACAGTTGCTTGTCCGTCCGTAGTGTGGTTAAATATAAGAGTGACATCAAAACATGACAATGTTGGTTTTAAACAGTTTATTTTGCGACACCACGAAACAAACGATAGCGTAACATGAAACGATGTTTTCATATCGTTATCTGATATCGTTATATCACACGGCCCTGCTCCATCCTGACACACTCCATCCTTCTGCCCCCCCCCCAAAAAAAGCCTGAAAGTCAAATGACTGATCCATGTGGCAGACGAGTACAACTCCTGAAAACTCCTGACTGTGCCGGAAACCTGACCGACAGGTGGCTCCACGAACTCTGTGCTAGACCACACCTGCACCACTGCGCCTGAACAAGAGAAGATACGACTTATAGGACACGTGAAGCGCCTCCATCCTGGTTTCTATGACGATAACTGATCAAGCAGGTACACTTTGACATGACCACAGGAGGGCGCCGTCACAGGACAAAAACCAACGCCATCACTGGCTGTTTACCTGCTGTGTGCGTGTGTGTGCGTTTGTTTTTACTGCACAGCCATCTCTCCTGCTGACTGCACACTTCCTGCTCCCATGAGGCTGAGCAGGAACATCTGTTTCCGTCTGTGGCGTCACAGCAGGTGAGCCCATAACACACACACACACACTCACACACAGACAGACACACACACACACACACACACACACACACACACAGACACAGTGCTGCAGTGTCTGTATCTGCAGCCGCACAAACTAACTTTCTGTTTTGTGCTGAGACTCTGTGATGGTTTCAGATGTTTTCAGCTGATCATGTGACACGCATAAATGGATCCAGCCAATCAGTCTGTTTATTTATTCCACCATCCTCTGCTGCTGATGCTCAGGGTCTATCCACAGAAGCTTCCCAGCCTCCTCCAACTCCTCCTCCAACTCCTCCTCCAACTCCTCCTCCTGGCACTCAGGTGTTCCTGGACCAGCTGACAGAGATCACCTCTGCAGCGTGGCCGTGTTTATGCCGCGGCTCCGCCCTGTGAGCTGAGCTAGGAGGCATGGAGTGGACTTCCTTAGACTAAGAAATGATTAAAATGAAAATAAATCAGTAACGCCTCCCAAGGCTTCAAAACGGGTGTCGGTGCTGTGATGTCACCCATCTGTCATACTGTACAAATTAAACCAGTGTTTCCAACCTTTTGGAGGCACGGCATGTTTCACATTACAAAAACCACACAGCAAAAACAAAAATGTCACAAAAAGCACATTGATCATTTCCCCCCCGCACTCCAGGCAGAGCAGCATTGGCTCGGTTTGTCCCCAGTTTATCTTTCTTGCTTTCTTCTGCTCATGCTGGGCCTTCATCTGGTCTTCCTCCAGGACCAGGTCACACTGACTACTTTTCCTTTGCAATTACTCATCTATTGCTATTACGCGCTGCGTCGTCTCACAGCATGACTATTATGTCATTTCTTTGTCTTCTTCTTTTTTACTGGCAGTTGGCGACCCACTGAATTAGAGCAGGTGGTTGTACTGCCCTCTAGTGGAAGAGAATGTCACTGTTCTGCCCGTTACTCACGCTGATAGAACGGCGGTCCGTTTGGTACCGGGCTGTGAGAGTTGAGGCTCGGGTTTGAAATTTATGGTTTTCACGGTTTTATCGTTAACTCTGTTTCCCTGGGTCTTTTCCTTGTGTGTTATGAATAAATCTTCTGTTTTTAGTACCGGTTTTATTTTGTTGTATTTATCTGCGACACCTTAAAAGCCGCTCCATGAAAATATTGTCGGACATGAACCTGTCCATGAAGTAAAAAATGCTGAGGACCGCTGCCTCAGACTAATCAGGTGGAACCAGATCATCTTCCACGGCTCACCTGATCATGTCTCACGGCACACCTGTGTCCCGTGTATTATATCACAGAAGCGCTGCAACAATTGATTATTTCGAACAATTTAATTAGAAACAATTTGACAAATTTTTTGCGTCAATGTTTCGTTTAAGGCACGGCTCTGTAGTGTGCTATCGTCACCGTGGAAACGGTTACCACGGTAAATCTTAATACTGAACTGAGGCCTCAGTTACACAGGTGACTGCCTGGCAACCGTTGCTAGGGAAGCATGTACTCATCAAGTGGCCGGTTGGTGGAGCTGCACCAAAACCTCGTAACCAGAAACAGAGACCGTCAAAGTAAAAGTCTTGCCTGAAATATGTTGGTTTAAGCAGTGCAGCACAGCTTTTACTTTGAAGGTGTCGGTTTCCAGCTCGGTTTTCACAGCTTCGCCGCAGCTCAGAGTAAATGGCGAGTAAATCACTCCCCTCTCCAACAGCCTGATTTATCACAGGAAACGAAGAGCACCACGTTGATTTTATCATCGCTCTTAAAGCAGCGGCTGTAATCTGTGATCGAGCACGACCTCGACGTCTGAGGTCACCGCTGAGACGCTTTGTTCTGTTTTCTGAAGTTTTACAGCAGAAACTTTTGTCCCTCTAATAATAATAAATGTGTTATTAAGGTTTCTATTAGCGACCTGATGATTTACAGCATCTCACTGCAGCAGCTGAAACGAGGACAAAACAGCCTTTAAATAAAACAGGAGGCTGAGAATGAGACGCCGCGTGCAGAAATAATCTGAGTGTTTGTTGGCTGCGTCTAATGAAGCATGAAATACTGAGAACAAATAATCAGGTTTCTGAGTATTTCCCCCAAACAGGTCGCCGTCCCAACTGAAGAACAGTTCATTTAGTCAGAAAACTCAGAGGAACGAGTCACGACGAAGAGTCGAGAGGACGACCCCTCCTCACGTCCTTGCCGAGTCAAACTCTGGACCTCCAGCTGACCGCTCGGCGAGGACGCTTCGATCCTGCCGCGCCCGGATTAACATGATGGCAGGAGATGGATATCCTGCAGTGTGATGGCAGAGCTCCACGCCGTACACCACAATCACACACCATCAACAGGAAACGCCCGCTGTCATTGAGCTGCGTCAATATTGTGACTGCAGCTCACAGATTATTAACACGCTGAAGGAAACCACGCCGAGAGTGAACGACAGGAAACAACAATCAGGAGCAACAGGAGAAGTCACGCTAACTGCACCGAGGGAGAAACTACAAAGAAAATATGGAGTAAAGTGTGAACCAGCACAGAGTCTGCTGGTCTGGGCTCGTCTTCCTCCACAGCTGCAGGATGAAGACGAGTCCCACCAACAGCTGGAATAAAGTTACAGGAACAGTTTGCAGAAGCTCCTGATTTCCTCACTTTTCTTCAAACTTTTGTTCTCTTCATATCTAAAGTGTTTTAAGAACAAACACGTGTGCTGACTTTGTCGTCGCGGTGCTCTCCAGCAGGACAGAGTGTCCTGAGTTATTCACATGGTTCCTACAGGAATCGTTCAGCAGCCTCGTACCTGCAGGACCTGCTCACTCGCCGGTTTGGTTGAAGTCAAAGTGTTCAGGCTGCTAACGAGACAGCAGCCTGAACACTTATGCACAGTTGTACATAAAATGAGAGCTTGTGCAGGCGGCGCTGCCCAGGAGGGCAAAGAAAGCAGACAAAGAAGTCATTTTTAACAGTCAGCAGCTCTGCGTAGCTGCACCACAGACGCTGGGACAGCCTCCATCGTCACGGTTACAGTCGGTCTTTCGCTCTGCTTTGTGTGCAGATACAAAGACAGAAAATGGGCTGCGTGAGCGAGGCTGCAGCGGCTCGCTCAAACCGTTTAGTGCTAATTGTTCAGAGTTCAGGATGAGGCCAAGGACAGCGTGCGGGCTGAGAAACGAGCCCGAGCTCGGGGACAAAGAGTCCCACGCTGCCCCTGAACTGAAGGTGACCCGAGCTGGAAAGTGAGCGGAGTCTGCAGCTTGTTTGATGCTGTGGACTTTCCACTGTGCTTCCCTGAGTTCACCGTCTCACACTCAGCTTCAGTAACAGCACAGCGCTCGACACACAGCAGGATGTTACCTGATCATCCTCGCGGCCCAAATCAGTTTCCTACTTCCTGCCTTCTCGACTCCGTCCGCTGTTTTCGGCACAGCGGGTGTCACCACGAACAAGATTAACTGATGGTGTTTAACGCAGACAGATCACCATGGTAACTGACGATGGTCTGACCTGTTTGTATGTTTATCACAGTGAACATACTTCATACTCAGTGTCTCGTCGGGCTGTGGCACCGAGCTGAGCAGGTGGGTCCAGTTTGAAGTCTCAGAAATAATTTAGCATGTCAGCTGACATAACACTGCTTTGTTCTCCTGCAGCACTTAGTCTCACCATTTTACTCTGGCTCACCTGATCCTCTGATACTGTGTCTGACTGACGGAGATGAAAAAGATTCAAACACCTCGTTAATTATGGAGTTCCACAGGGTTCAGTGCTAGGACCAGTTCTGTTTACATTATACATGCTTCCCCTAGGCAGCATCATTAGAAGACATAGCATACATTTACACTGCTATGCAGATGACACCCAGCTCTATCTGTCCATGAAGCCAGATAACACACACCAATTAGTTAAACTGCAGGAATGTCTTAAAGACATAAAGACTTGGATGGCCACTAACTTTCTGCTTCTTAACTCAGATAAAACTGAGGTCATTGTACTCGGCGCTGAAAATCTTAGAAATATGGTATCTAACCAGATTCTTCCTCTGGATGGCATTACCTTGGCCTCCAGTAACACTGTGAGGAACCTTGGAGTCATTTTTGACCAGGATATGTCCTTCAACGCACATATTAAACAAATATGTAAGACTGCTTTCTTCCATTTGTGCAACATCTCTAAAATTAGAAATATCCTGTCTCAGAGTGACGCTGAAAAACTAGTTCATGCATTTATTACTTCCAGGCTGGACTACTGTAATTCATTATTATCAGGAAGTCCTAAAAACTCAGTGAAAAGCCTTCAGTTAATCCAAAATGCTGCAGCAAGAGTCCTGACAGGGACTAGAAAGAGAGAGCATATTTCTCCTGTTTTGGCTTCCTGTTAAATCCAGAATTTAAAATCTAATTCATGTTTCCATCATTTACAGGAATAAAAATGTAATTTTCTTGGATCTCTCCTACTTTTACTCACTGAAAAAGAAACATACGTCCCCATGGACATCTTTTATTCTAATAAAGGAATTTAGGATTTATTATAAGCATCACATTTGATGAGAAATATCAAACTGCGCCTTTGACAGGAGCATTTGTGGCGATGCAGCTTTCTGATCTCAGCTGAAATACTCTGTCAGTCCTTACGGACGACTGCACGGAAATATGAAATAAACATAATCAGGAATATAATCTGCAAATCCGATGAGTTGATAAGCCACCTCCTCCGGCACAATAAAGGGCTTGTGTGGTCCCCTCGACGCGAGCTCGGAAGATTAATCCCTGTCATTCCGTTATGGGACTCTAATCTTATGGGATAACATATATCTCCACCTCCGTTCACGTTTATCCGCGAGCTGCAGCACGAGGTGGACAGCAGGGTGGAGGTCCTGCGTTAAGTGTGAGGTCACTCCGGCTTATCGTCACCTTTTCCATCTGTTCCCTACATTCTCTCCGTGCCTGAACTCGGACGAGCTGATCAGGTGATAAATGTCATGATTTATATGATGAGTCAAAGTTGTAGGTTATCAGAAGAGAGGCACCTCTCCATCATACTAACACACCAACCCACGCCCACAGCTGTGGACTGGTGTGGGACCCGGGGCGACTGCTGGAGCCAGTTTTTGTGTTTGCTTTCAATCTGGAGTCAGACCTGATCTAGACCCGGTCTCAGTCAGACCTGGTCTCAGTCAGACCTGGTCTCAGTCAGTGGTCCGCAGGTGCGCATTCGCTGTCAAAATAAAAAACGTGCACCAGATAAGAAGTTGCAACGCGTGTTTGCGTACATAAGATTTTCTGGAGGAGGACAGACATTTGTTAAGAACTCTTAAAGATGTCAAAGAAGCTCCTTTAAGCAATTACTGTGATGTTCCTCCACCTCCAAAGAAATGTCAGAAGGAGTCCGAACCACAAAAGAAGCGCGTATTCTCGGAAAAGTGGTTGCAGGAGGTGAGCTGGTTTCAAACAAATGATGAACGCACAGAGATGTGGTGCAGAATAGAATAATCCTTTAATTGTCCCACAAGGGGAAATTTGGTTGTAACAGCAGCCAAAAAGACAAATATACAAACAAACAGTAAACAGGACAGAAACATACACAATGTTTCTTACATATTTACATTAAGGACAATGGTTACTATAAACAGAGAGTACAGTTATTAAATTAAATAAAAATAATTACAGGTAAGAGGCAAACCAGGTTGTAGTGCGAATTGGTTAATTAACTAACTTATTGCAGTTACAGCATTGATGTAAACATCCATGTTTGTTGGGAGCAGTTCAGATTGTGCAGCTGCAGGGAGGAAGGAGCTGCGGAAACGCGGACCTGCGAATGTGCCGTGAAACTCTAGCGGACAAAAACAGCCTTTTATATTGACGCAAACGCGCGCTGCAACTTCTTATCTGGTGCGCGTCTTTCATTTTGACAGCGAATGCGCACATGCGCACCACTTACGTGCACCCGTGTAAATAACATAATGTTCTGCCGGGCGTGTTGTTGGTTTTCCCTCGATTTCTGAGTCGACAAGCGCCTTTGTTACTGGGACCAGTCGTTTTAAGAAAGGCCCCCATTAGAACCCATGAGAAATGCAAGAAATGCATTATTGCTCAGTCTGCAATATCTTTCCCAGAACAAACACCAATTGCAAATAACAAACTAAAAATAAACCTGAAATATCTGTTTAGAACAGCTACTATGTTGCAAAGAGTGAACTACCACTGGCACAATGTAGCAGGCTTTGCAAACTTCAAAAAGCAAATGGCCTCGATCTTGGTTCCACTTTCCTCTTACCGTGACTTCAGTGGAAATGTCAGATTCAGGATCTGACACAGATTGATTCATGTTCACAGTTCTTACAAGTTCATAGAAATTTCTGTTCAATGAGAACCAAATATTTCAGTTGATGATTGTCATTTTTATACAATGTTGTAATTTGTGTTTCAACTATTTTTTGATTAATGTTTTGTTTCCGTTACAATATTATACTTTAATGTATAATATTGTAACGGAAACAAAACAGGAAACAAAACATCAATCAAAAAAATTGCTCTTTTTTATTCGGGCTACTTAAATGTATTTTGGGCTACCAAAAACTGAAGAGTCCCTGCCCAAAGGGCTACCAGGGATTTTGAAATTTTGCGAGCTCAGTCTCAGTCTCAGTCAGACCTGGTCTCAGTTTTGTCTGCTGTCCTGGAGTCAGACCCGATCCTGGACTTTGGGGCTAGTTTAGTTCTCTGCTTTAAATCTTGTTTTGGACTTTGGACCTGTAGCTGGACATTGACCCAGATACTGAACTGGTTTGGGCCGTGTACTTGGAGATGGGACTGCTTACGTTTGGGCCTCTCTCAAACTTGGAGTTGGTCATTTGGACTTTAAACCAGTGGGTCTGTTGGTGATGGATAAATACTTTCCCCGAGTTTCTCACTTGATTACAGGGACTTTGGTCCATTTTTCTCCCGTTGAGTCTGTTTGGATGTTTTTTTCCTGCTGCGAGTGGAGCAGACAGAAGAAGCTGGAGGTGGAGCTCCTATAAATGTGTGCTCGTGGCTTTAAGCTGGTCCCAGGTTCATTCTCTGTTTCTGAGTCTAAATAAATCCACACAAGCCGGCTCATTCCCACAGCAGTGGGTCACAGCAGTCCGGCTCCAGCGAGCCGAATGAATAATGAAACGCGCTGAAAGGCAGAACTAAACAAGCTGCTGAGCAGCAGCGTCGCTTTGTTCTCATCATTAATGTCACTAATCCTCTGAGCCCGCCGGCTGCACAGCTACTCTTAATCACTGCCGATCCAGATACCGCCGCCCCCGATACCTGGAGGCGGTTTCTCACCCGCCGCCGCAGTTCGAGCGAATTATTAACTAGAATGACCTCTGATGACCGGCTCAAACTTTCCACACAAAGGACTCATTCAGACCCACAGAGCCCTGTCTGACACACAGGTGGAGAGGACAGGTGGAGCAGACAGGTGGAGAGGACAGGTGGTCAAAAGTGCTTCAGATACACAAACAAGCAAAACACACTGAGGAGAAACCTTACCCAGCTCCTCACCTCCACCTTTAACATAAAATCAACACTTAAAAACAGGGTGAGAACAAGCCTCCACCTCCGTCCTTATATTTCACTGTGTTAGCAATAGGCTACGATGTTAGCTCTGAGCTAATAATCAGAGCAGTGAAATGAAGCAGCGCTTAAACACCTGCACAGGTGTGCGGACAGCAGCCTGTGAGAAACGAACACTGCTGCTGATGTTTACAGCGTTTCTCGTGCCGTCAGGCAGGAAAGCAGAACGAAAATGGACGAAAGATCAGCTCCATGTTTCTTACCAAGTGTTTAGAGACTGTTTAAATAACTATCAGCGCACCATCAAGTAGAAAGAGTAAATTATTTCTCCAAGATCATTAGTAAGAAGTTCTATTCAACACAATCACCACTTCAGCCATATCTGAGACGACCTCACACGAAAGTCCTTTACTGCAAACATTGATGATATCCGAGCACGTATCCCGCTCCCATCCCAACATCCTTATGAACCACCTGGATGTTCGTTCTTTTTCTCTGAATTTAAACCGGTTTCATTATCCCATCTCACTGATATGATAATGCACATGAAACAACTACGTGCCCCTTGGATGTGTTACCTACACCATGTCTCAGAGATGTGCTGAAGACAGTCGGCCCAACATCCTTGTTATTGTAAACAGCAGCATCTCATATGGAACCTCATTCGTTTAAACGAGCTGTTGTTCTTCTGACAAACCTGGTTCAGACCCGGCAGTTCTTGGTATTTTCAGACCAATCTCTAAGCTGCCATTGTTGTCTGAGGTTCTTGAGAAAGTCGTCCTCCACCAATTATCCTCATTCTTAGACACACTAATATTCTGGACAAATATCAGTCTGGTTTCAGGGCCTTCCACAGCACAGAGTCTCTACTGAAGGTGTTCAATGATGTGCTTCTAGCTGCTGACTCTGGAAAAAGTACAGTTGTAATCCTTTTAGATTTGAGCGCAGCATTTGACACTGTCGACCACACAATCCTATTAAACATGTCGGCATTCAAGGCTCTGCTCTAACATGGTTTGCCTCTTACCTGGAGAGCAGATCCTACTCTGTGATGCTGGGTAACAAATACTCCTCCCAGCTACACTCACCTGTGGAAAACCTCAGGGCTCTATTCTGGGCCCGGTCTTATTCTCCTTATACATGCTCCCATTAGGCTCCATTTTTCAGAAACACCAGATCTCCTGTCACTCTTATGCAGACGATACACAGTTCTACCTCTCTCTAAAACCAGGTGCTGATAGTACGCTGCAGAAAGTCTCAGTGTCTTAGCGACATACATTGCTGGATGTCTCTGAACCTTCTTAAACTAAATCACGACAAAACCGACATTATAATCTAAGCAGGACTCTGTTAGTCTCATAAGAAACAATCTGTCCCATTATCAGCTCATGTACATCCCCACGTAAAAAAATCTTGGTTTCATGCTGGTTTCATGACTACTGTAACTCTGTATTTAGGCATCTGTCACTCAAGCCTGACCCGCCTGCAACTTGTTCAAAATGCAGCCGAGAGGCTCCTGACGGGAGAGAGACTATTACTGCGATACTTGCATCTCTACTTTGGCTACCAGTTAAATATAGAATTGATTTTAAGGTTTTATTATTTGTTTTTAAAGCTCTCCATGGTTTGGCTCCAGGTTACATTTCAGATCTTCTTAGCCTGCACTTACCCACTCGATCTCTGCGCTCCTCCAGTCAGATGGTTTTATCAGTTCCGCGCTCACAGCTCAAATCTAGAGGTGACAGGGCTTTCTCCATTGGTGCCCCAAAACTCTGGAACAGCCTTCCCCCCTTCATAAAATCCTCTTCATCCTTGGAAGTCTTCAAATCGAATCTGAAGCCCTTCCTATTTCCCAGGGCTTTCTTTTATTCTGTTTCAGCGATTCTTTTATCTCATTGGATGATGTTTGCATGTATTTTATGTTCACGTATGGTAAATGGTAAATGGACTGGTTCTTATATAGCGCTTTTCTACTCTTTCTGAGCACTCAAAGCGCTGTACACAACTTGTACATTAACCCATTCACACCCATTCGCACAAGCACATTTTTCTAAGTGCTTTCTAAGGTAACATTCACACACACATTCATACTCCGATGGATGCATCGGAGAGCAATTTGGGGTTAGTATCTTGCCCAAGGATATTTGGCATGCAGACTGGGGAAGCCAGGGATCGAACCACCAACCTTCCGATCAGTAGATGACCTGCTCTACCACCTGAGCTACAGCCACGTATGTGTGCTTGTGTGTGAATGTGCACAATTTTGTATATGTATTTGCATATTTGCATGTACACATGTTTTTACAAACATATATGGATGTCTTACAATGTTTCTATGTTTTCATCTATTTTAATTATTTTATTATATCATCCCTCTGTTCAGCACTTTGGCCGACACTTGATGTCTTTAAATGTGCTGTATAAATAAAGATGACTTGACCCGATGGGCGGAGAAACCCCATCACATGACAGACGAGCTGCAGGTGAACCGAGCTGATGAAGAGCTGGAGAGGTCGGGCACGAACGCTACAGTTTTATTTTAGAGAAAGACGCGGAGACCTGCTGCAGAGAGCTTCGTCCAATCAGACGCTCGGACCGGAAACAGCTGGGTGGCGTCTGTGTTCATGGGACGATGGACAGATGTTTCCATACTTTCTAAAATAGATTCATCAGTTTAACATTGATAAACGTGAGGTGAGACTCCCACACCGCCCTCAGCTGTGGGTGGTGTAGGTGTTGGTCTGAAAGCTCTGTGGTGAAGCTCGGTGCTGCCTGTGGTCAGTAGATGACTGTTCAGGACCCTGTGCCCCCGTAGAGACCGATGGAGGCGCTCTGCAGGCGGAGGTGTCCCTCTCCGATGTGTTATTCGTGCCGGCAGCCTGGAAGAAGAGCCTCAGCATCCTGCAGCGCGGCGCTCCTCGTTAGCAGGGATCGAGTTTCCCCGGCGAGGCCGCCGGCTCAGATTAAAGGTGCTTATGGTAATTGAATCCTCACACGGTGAAAGTGCAGCTGAAACGAGTCGACACACGATACGACTGTTTCTGTCAGAGGAACGCACAAACACGTCCTGCTGCACTTCAAAGGAAACTGCAGCACAGCAGCGCTCAGACCCGCCTCCAGATTAACCACGAACCTGGTCCCACACACACACACACACACACACACACTACTGTATGCTATTATGCACTTGAATCAGCAGCAGCACCGATCAGTCCCTCGCAGGCAGAAGGACGAGAAAACCAAGCGAACCACCTTCATGAGACGTTTGTGACGTCCACAGATTCACAAACTCTTAGAAATGGAGCCACGCTTGCAAACAGAATAGAGTAGAATAGAAAAGCACTTTATTGTCGTTGTACAACACAACTGTGGAGCAAGACGCAGTAACACATGACCGATACAGGAAGTTCGAGTCCAGAAGTTCCAGCTGAGGGTTACACAGCAGTCACATCTGGAAGAGCAGTGGGCGGAGCCCGCGACACGACCACAGTTACTGAGACTGCAATGATCCGGTGATCTTTAAAGACCAATCAGCTGCCATCATTAAAGCGACCCCGACACGTCTCTGTGACTGGATGTGGTCATGACATCCAGTCTGTGATGAATCCACAGGTTCAGAGACTCAGTGACGCTCAGCTCCTACAGGGGGCGATCTCCTGCTGACGGGCTCTGACACAAGCTGCTGAGAGACGCTGTGCACACCTGACGGGTCACCTCCCACCAGGTGACCTTGTGATCCAGGTGTTGCAGATGTTTCCCTCATCGCTCGGCGTCCCGTTTTCTCCAGTGTTATGGATCCATTAATGACAGACTCGCCCGTGTTGTTGTTCTTACTCCCAGCCCACGTCTACGTGATGCAGGACTGGGCGATATATCGAGTTTTTAAATATATCGATATATTTTTATACGAGATACAAGATGTGACAATATCCTTTATATCGATATAGTTACGTTATAATTATACTTGTGGAGCCGCAAGTTTGCCTCTCTTTCGTCCACTTTTGTCTCAACGCAACGTTACTCGGCCTCGCCTCTCCTTCACTGAACACAACTCCCCCTCCTCCCCCAACGCTTCACCTGCAGGCAGCAAGAAGATGGACACGGCAAATCTCCGTTAGCGAGTTACTGCGCATCGCCCTGTGCGTGGGGCTGGACGCCGTCAAAAAATGTTTGAGTACGACTTTGCTACGGAGCCGCACCGCGTTACAGCCGCCGTAGTCCGGAGCCTCGCGGAGTGATACGTGCTGTGCTTCAGCGTAATGTTACCGTACTGTGTGCGTATAAGGACCATAAATGGCGCCTGTTCAGAGACGTGGTTACGAAGAGGATTCAAACTCCAGGCTGTCGTCACGCAGTGAAGTTAAGAACAGAGCAGCTGCTTGTTATTCAGCGTCTTTGTTTACAGTCTGACTGCACAGCTGTGAGCTCTTTGTTATGCACAAAAACAACAGTTTTATTTATGGAGCATTATTATTTAATAAAGGCTGATATTTCTGAGTAATTGTTTCTTGTATGTTAATAAAAGTGTCTGTGTGACATCTGGGACACAGCTGTGACTAAGACTCTGTTTGTTCTGACTTTATGGCTTAAAATAAATATCGAGATATGAATTTT
This sequence comes from Neolamprologus brichardi, assembly GCF_056152115.1. Taxonomy (NCBI): domain Eukaryota; kingdom Metazoa; phylum Chordata; class Actinopteri; order Cichliformes; family Cichlidae; genus Neolamprologus; species Neolamprologus brichardi. The sequence continues at coordinate 68,919,302 of NC_142110.1, forward strand.
GGGTCATATCGCCCAGCCCTAACGTGATGTCACCAAAACCCAGCAGATGAAAGCTCAGGGTGGGACGCACAGGTGACTCCGAGGGTCGTCGTGGGTGCAGCAGAGCTCCGTGTGCAGGTGGAGCAGCCGGGTGGCTATTTTTAGACACGAGGAGAGAAATTATTCAGCGCGATCGCAGCTTTTCATTCAACTGCTGCTGACGGAGGAGGAGAAGCAGCCGTCCTCCTCCGTCAGCGTGACAGGTGGATCTGAGACCTGTGCAGGCTCCGCCCACAGCTGATATTGCAGCCTGAAGATCAGGCGCCGCTCTTTCTGTTTGATCAGCTGCTGAGGATCCACACGGCAAACATCTCCATCTTTGTTTTCAGCAACTCTGCACGCGCTCAGTCTGCCACTGACGTCACAGAAACAGACGCCGCGACATCACCGCCCCCCTGCGACTGGCGTCAGACCCTCACGAGTACACGAGAGATCTGTTTCCCCATCAGCAGCTGATCAACTTCAATCATTTTGTTGTCATGAGTAAACAAATACCAGCAGAGCAAACAAAAACACAAAGAAATAAACTGGAAACAGAGAGGAGCAGAAATGTAACGTCTGGATGACAAAATAAAAAATAAATGAACAGAAACAAAAGCGTCTGTGTTCTTTTGATTTCTTTGATTATCTGAAATGTTTTTCACGCTTCAGTAAAAGTAAAACTTTGGATTTCTGGTCCTTCTTTAGGTGAAAGCTAGTCAGGAAGCAGCAAACAGAGCGCCACAATAACAGTTCAGGGTCAAATAATGTGAGAAACATCCACCAATCAGGGCCGCTCGAGCACAAACTACAAGCTGATCATCAAACACGGCTATCCAATCAGCTGCCCCGTTTAAAACCAGCAAAGCTACAAACAAAGGACAAAAATGCTGGGAGGGGGGCTTTCTCCTCACCTGTGCCCCGGGCCCCGTTTCTCTGTATCCGCCCCTGTCCGTAACCTTTCACGGGCTCAAAAAACGCGGTTTAAATCTGTGTTAAGGGGGGGGGGTCAGCCTGCAGGAACATCAGTGTTAATGACGTAAGCACTACAAACACACCTGCTTTACTTTCAGCTGCTCCGCGAGCCCCGCCGTCCGGTCCACGTCACAGTATCACCGGAGTACCGACTGAAAGTGCCCCCGCTGCCCCCGGTCCTCGCTCCGCCGGCGCTCACCTGTGTGCGGCTCAGCATGGACGCAGTCCGCGGAGTTCTGTTCCGTCGGAAAGTCCGCGGGCGTCCCTCCTCCTCCGGTACTAACGGGCGCAGAGCTGCCGGTGAGCCCCGCTGAGCTGCGGTGTCCGCGGGCTGAGTTCGTTAGCGGCCCCGGAGCTGAAGGACCGGACTGAGAGTTTACTGTGGACGGGAGAGCAGGGCGGCGGAGCCCGACCGGCAAGCTCCGGGAGACACGGAGGAAGTTTAGTCAGACCACCACAATAAAAGCCCGCATTCGCCAAATCCTCAAAATAAAAGCCCGTGATGGTCAGGGCTGCAGAGGTGAATCTGATGTAGTTTGTAACGCAGACACGCACCAGAGTGACGTCACTGTTAGGATTTATTTTATCATCATAACAGTTAAAACTGCTGCTCGGCAGATTTGTGTTTTTTCTGCTTAGTTTTTATTGTTTCTGCTGATCCTAACCGTGAATCAGGAGACACGAGAGCGTCCTGTTTGAGTGCAGCTGTTACAGCTGGAGGTCTCCATTTACACCGAGTGAAAACCAGAATGTTAGCTGTGACATTTCTGTCCATCTGTGCAGTCACACACAGACCCCAGTGTTATTCTACTGCACGGTGTTCCAGAAATCCTGCAACAGCACAAATACAGTCAATGAAACAACAGTTTTACAGTTATTCATGAGGAAACGTGAAAAAGCTGCTCCCTCCTTTAGCTGCTCTGTATGTTCCTGCAGTTTGACTGTGTGCAGGTGACAAAAATAACACCTGCAAACCTGAAATTCAGGTTCAATGAATAACACTTCCTCATTTAGAAAAATCGATGAAGATCTGAGCAGGTTTATGATGCTTTTATTTACCAGCAGGACAGGAAGCAGAGACTCTTATTATTGTTAAGTTGACTGTAGAGCAGCTGTGTGTGTGTGTGTGTGTGTGTGTGTGTGTGTGTGTGTGTGTGTGTGTGTGTGTGTGTGTGTGTGTGTGCACCTCCTCCTCCCCTGCTCCTCCTGTCCTTGCTGTTTACCAGCTCTCCTCCTCCTCTCTGGGGACCTCCGCCTCAGCGCTGACTCGGTGTGTGGATGCGTATATTCCAAGAAACCGGAAAGACGAAGGAACAAGCTGCACGACTTCACACAACAGGACCGAGTCCACCTTTACCTGTGGTGATCTGTCTCAGGTGCAGAGGTCATGTGACCTCTGCAGCAGCAGGTAAAAGCTCCTCGGTGACCCCGGGAGCCCCGCCCTGAGAGGAGAGCGTGTTTAGTTTTGCTTTCTATCCTTTCAGTGATATTTAAGGTTATTCAGTTTAACCACGAGCCTCCTCAGCACCTCCCAGCTGACGTGCAGACGCAGCTCGGCTGTGCTTATTTTTAGGCTGCCTCGACCTGTGACCTGTGACCTCCCAGGTGTGAGGTGTTTACAGCCAGCTCTGAGCTGTGACCTCTGACCTCTGAGGCCTGTACAGTCAGAGTTTGAGTTTACAGAGCGACTTCCCTCACGCTCACTCTGCTGTCCTATCGTGCATGTCCAGCCTGTCCTGTGGCGCCCCCTGCTGGTGGAGGTGACAGATGTCTGCTCCTTTGTGGAGGCACTCATTGATCTTTGTGAGCGGCTGTGAGCTGCAGGAGGACGCAGAGAGCATCTGTGCTTCATCCTGATGATAACGAAGCTCCGCTGACAGCATCGTATCACTCGCCGTGTCTCCACGACAGCGAGGAGCTCCGTGAAACGCCGCCTGTGTCCAGCTACAGCTCCTGCTCATCATGGGTCATCCATCCAAGTCTCAGAGCAGGAACATCAGAAACTGAAACACACTCAGCGCTTTATCATTGAACTCAGCGATGAGTTTCATACAGTTAATGGCCGTCACTCTCACCCCAGTCGTGAAGTCTTTGAAAAACTCTGTGGTATCATCAGCTAAGGAGGCACTAAAACGTCTGTCATACAGGCTTCTGAAGGAAGTGGAGTGCTTCCACCTGAAGCGAGATCCTTCAGAATAAAAGGATCAAATGAAAACTCAGAGTGGGACAGACACTGGGATCTGAGTAGCACTGCAACATCCACCCCAGGCTTCTTCATCCTCTTCTGGCAGCAGCAGAAGCAGCGACATACGTCACCATATGTTTAAATAACCTCCAAAAACAAATGTTATTTTCAACCATAAAGTGCCTAAAGTTGCACTGGTATCGTGTAGTGACCATTCAATATTTCTTTCTACTTTAAATACAAAAAGTCTGAATGAATTAAAAACACACACAGAGCAGACGTCTGTCGACAAACACACGAGACAAAATAAAACAGCTGAAGTTACAAAGGTGCTTTTCGTGCGTATAACATATAAATATTATAAAATACAAATGTGATGACGTCAAATTACAGAAACAAAAGACAGTGACTATAAAACCAGCTGAGCAGGCACGGGTGTGTGGAGACGGGATGAGTTTAAAACACTCTGCAGCGGCTGGTACAGCAGCACAGGTCCTGCTGCCTTTAGCAGCGTTTTGTTCGACAGCGAGTCTGAAACTCCCGCTGTCACCATATTTTTACCACTAGGATATAAACACACATGCTCTGTGCAGGTAGAAAGTATGGGTCTCCCATATGGAAACGATATAAATCTTATAAAGTTTGTATCTGTCTCGTGTGAAACTTGTATGAAAAGCATACAAGAGTGAAAACAGATAAGACCCCTAGAAAAATTATATAAAATAAACTTGTTTTGGATACTTCCTAAAACAATATATGAAAGTAATGAGAAAGTGGCCACTTTGATGAGTCATATAAGCCTGATATGACTCACGATATGAAGTAGGCCACATCTGATGCAAGTCTTTTCTATTTCTTTTCCACATGGGTAATGATGCATTTGCAGCGTGTGGGAGAAAAATAACTCTCGGTGAATTACATGCTTAATATTTAAGCTTAATATTTCTGTGGCAATTTGTACTTATCGGTGACGATAAAGTCATTTTAACCGTTGTACGTGGGAAACCTCGGCACACATGGAGCATATTCGATATATCGCCCACCCCTACCTCAATGCAATAAGAAAACATAGATTACTTTAGCACGAGACAGTTATTTTAGATATAACACAACACACTGTTTAGATCGTACAGTTTTCAGCTGCCATCAGCACAAAGTGCTGTCAGGTGTTCATGCCGAGCAGGTGAAACACTGGTGCTGGCACAATGTGTGTCCCTGGCAGCATCTTTGGAGTATGTCTCCATCTATTATGATTTTATTTCACCAGCGTGTACATTTGAAAGTAAAAAGATAAAATGGCGACACTTGCATTCCCACTTCAGGCGCCCACACTGATCTTCCAAAGGCCTCCTCTCCAAAACCCTTGGCTGGACAAACTGGGTGCACAGTTTTTATCGCATTCATCCTAATACAGCAGAGATGAGGCAAAGTGTGACACCACCTTAAAGGGAGGGGACCAGAGACAGCTTATAATAGGGTGGAGGTGAAACTGAAACCATCAGTAAAGTTCACACTGATCCATCAGCTCAGCTGCCTAAGAAAGACAAACATGGCCTCTTCACAGCAAAAGTACATTTACAAATGTTAGACGTCTTTAAATTTGTTAAAAACACACATTTTCTGTAAGACTTTTAGATCATAACTTTGGATAAAATGTCAGAAAACAAAGTTTGACTTTTTTTTATAATCTAAAAAATCCCAACAGAAACTTTCAGTCTTATTTTTGAATTTCATTATTTTAAAATGTAGATTTACAGGAAGAACAATGAATTGAAAAAAACTAAAAACAGTGGAACCATATCCCTGAATGTATTTCCTGACCTCCTCGTACAAAGGTTCAGTTCAGACTTCCATTAGTCATAAAATCAGCTGAACAAGTCAGAGGTTTGGGGTGAAGCATGGCCTCGCCCTGTCATGTGATTAGGGATGGGTACCGGTATCTGGTGCCATGGTGGCACCGGTTCTGACATAAACATAGTAACCAGACCGAAAAGCAGCGCACATTTCGGTGCTTTTTTTCCCTGAGCTGTGACACACTTTAGATTCTAACCAATCATTTTACGTTTCCGAGGATAGTAGGCGGGTCCAGGTACGTACGTTCTTTTAGAGCAGAGCTACAGATTAAAAACGCCCAAGGCGAAGCGGTCAAAGTCTGGCTTAACGCATATAAGGTGAACTAGCAAACACCATCATAGCTACATGCGGCTGTCTTCTTGTTTGATGGCAGATACTCCCTTCACCCTGGCCAAAAAGGCTAAAATGACCAAAGAAAAAGAGGAAAACAGTTAAACATGAGAGGTTTTTGGACAAAGTTTGTTTTTTCATTGTTTAAGCTGCTTCCAGCCAAGAGTGATACCATATATGCCCCATAGCTGCAGAAAAGGCTAACATTGTTATCTTTTTACAAAAAAACAGCTGAACATGAGAGGTTTTTGGACCAATTTTGTGTTCTCCATTCTTTAAGCACCGGTTTGAGCACCGTTTAAGCACCGGCACCATTTCAAAAGTACCGGTTTGGCACCGGTATCGGATAAAACCTAAACGATACCCATCCCTACATGTGACCTACTGATATCACCTGATAGAAAGTTGGTGTCTGCCACCTACAGAGGACAGAGACATCCCGTCCCAGGCGCCTCATCATCACTCACATCGGCACTTACAGCCTTCGTGGAGTCCCTGTGTCGGGTGCTTGGGTGGGTCCACTTGGAGACGATTTGGCTTAGTTGGAGACTCCAACGCTCATGTGGGCACCGACAATGAGACCTGGAGGGGCATGACTGGGAAGAACGACCTAGGTTTATCCACCCAAGCTTTAGCTCGGTTTGGAAACAACAACCAAGGCTTTCTGCCTCCCTGATTGTCAGTAACACCACCGCACTGGCGTTCCTTACCACTGCCACCAGCTTTGTGGAAGCGATGCAGAAGACAGGGTAACCGTGGAGGTCGCCTCTTCAATCTGAGAATCTGGATTTCTTGTTTTCCCCATGAGCTTTGCGCCATTCGTCGATCCTGTCCGTGACTCTTGGTGCCGTTGTGTGCTTTGGACCCGGTGGACTCCTGGTTGGTTCTTCTTGTGGGATCTCTTGAGAAGAGTTCTGCAAAATCCCCTCATCTTCGACATCTGCATTGGCACGGAGTGGACTGAACGAACCTCCGACCAGCAGGGGCGGATCTAGAGAAATTTTCTTAGGGTGGCGTGAGGGTGGCAAAGAGATTTTGCCACCCCATTTGATTTAAGCCTTTTTTTCCCTGTTAAAAGGAAAAAACATTTGATTTCCTGCCATCTGATCCAACTCACCAGCTGGTGAGTTGGATCAGATGGCAGGAAGTTTGTTATCTCGACCTGGTAGACCCAAACAGGAAGTGAAACCTCTCCCCATTCAGGAGCGTTCATGGACATGGAGTCAGATGATGGTCAAAGCTTGCAGAGACAACCACTATTATCTGTGGTCAGATAACAGTGGTTGTTCCAGTTCATGAACTGGGAATAGTCGTTAACCTTGCAGAAACCCAGGAGTCACCTTTGACCTCTGTTCTTATACAGATGTTAAAAATGTTTTTTCTTCACAACTTAAAATTCACCAGGATCAGATCAGGTTCGTGTTGCTACTGGTTTATGAATATAATCCAAATAAGGTTTAGTGTAAATCTTTCACTCCCCTGTTTCTGACGGAATTGGAGGAACCAGCTGAAACACCACAGAAGAAACGCCAGACAAGTCGCTCATTCGAGCTGTTGTTAAAGGAGCGTGTCAGTAGAGAATTGTACTCAGTTTAAACTTATATGTAAGTTATATATTTATATCATATATTATATAATATGATAGAATACTGCATGATGACCTTTTGATGACTCAGACTGTTGTTCACTACAAGACTTGTTCTGTTCTTATCATACAAAGAAGGAGCAGCTGAACAAGCAGTTTCACTCCCCCCCACACACACACACACACACAGAGGAGACCATAAATAGCATTTGTATTTTCTGTTGTTCAGTTCATTTGCTGTTATGGATAAAAAGTCTTTTTTGTTTCAAAATATCTGATAACTATTCGCTGACAGCTGCCAACATCTGCAAACAAATAATCTATAAAGTTATTATATTAAGTGTGTAACTGTTCATATAGAGCTTTATTAAATTTATTGCTGATGCAATCATACAGCACACTGACTTCTGAGGAAACTTTAGATGCACTCGTCATCAGAAAGGTTGCGACTCTACAGTAACTCGAACTTTGGAGCAGAGATGTAGTTCGACCCTTTGGTCTGCTGCCCCCTGCTGGTGAGAGGTGTTCAGTGACGCTGTGTCAGAGTGGCTGTTTCTGATCACGTGAACACTTTAACTTTCTTTAATCATTATACTCGTTATATTTTATCTTTTTCCCCCAAGAATTATTTTCTCTTGTCTTTGTGTTGTTATTTCCTGTTTTATTTTGGTGGTCCCTGTCCCGCGTGTTTAGAGTTTCAGTTGTGTTTCCATCGTGGACGCTGCTCTCAGATGTAACTCTGGCTGTGAAGCTGGATTTGACAAATAAGCGATTAAAGTTTAACTTTTTAAAAACATTTTTAGCGTCTGTCAGTACACAACCTTTTGTCACCACCATAGATGATGTCATACTGCTGGAACAGGCAGCTCGCCTTCTACAGACCAGAACAGGTTGATGACAAAGTCAGGATCTGAATGGTCCAGATGCTGAGGAGGTCACAGCTGGTCCGTTGAGCCTCTGCTTGCCCATTGGTCTGGGATTGAAGCCAGGTGAGACTAACCTAAGCACAGAACTCAGACGGAGACGATGTGAACAGGTATAACAGGTATAAAGTGAAGCCAGAAGACGTCAACGGCGTCCCCGTCTGAGTGGGAACTGGAGCAGAGGCGTTTCATCTCTCAGATTCTGATAACTTCCACGTGATGATTGCAGCGATGGTTTAAAATGTCTGACGAGCACGCTCAGTCATGACTGGACTTCTGTTGATCGAGCTAACACAGAGTTATGTTGAACATTTTGTAGCCACGCCCCCTCTCTGATGTCACTAACAGCGTCTCCACCCATCGTCCTTCCACACTCAGCTCACACAGAGGGAGCCGGCTCAGTTCACACAGTTTATTGTTTTTACATCGGGAGCCTGTAACCAAGGAAACGCCTGCAGGATGTAAACAGTACAAAATAAAGGCACTTAACTTACAGCTGTGAGCTCCATTAAATAGCTTCTCTTTGCTCTTCTGTACACGTATTTACAGACATGGGACAGCGAAGGAGACGAAGCACGCACGAAGCTTAAGACCAAACTGACAGATTTAAAACATCGATGTTAAAAACAGAAAGGAAAATACGGCTAAAACACAGGAAGCTGCTCCTTCACAGTAAAACACTCCGTCTGTTTGCGTGCGTCACTGGGAGGAGCTGCGGTCGTTGGCGACGTCCTGCAGGCGGCGCATTAGAGCGTTGGAGTCGGGACAGACGCGTTTGGGCGAGGCTCCCTCCTCCAGAGCCATGCCACGCTTCCTGGTCGGAGTCTCTCCGGTGCGGATCATGCTGTTGATCTCCTGGAGACGCTGAAGGGTCAGAGGTCACAGATTAGTGTTCAAAGCTGGGCTGAGCTGCACATGCTCAGACTGCTGACTCTTTGATCTCAGAGCTCGTTTATTAAACTGTTTCAGGGTGACGACGGCGTCCTGCAGGGGGACCATTTTATCGCACTTTCAGGAATCCCTCCATAATCTGACTTCCTGTTTAAAGATGTTAAATAATAACACTTGAATATTGATGAGCTGCAGCTAACCTGTGTCCGCGTTCACTGTTTAAATAAAGTTAGAGGATGAAGCACCTCGAGACGACCGTTGTTGGGACAGGAAGCTGGTTTTACGCTCAGTTTCTCCAGAAAACATCAGAGGAACACTTTATTTTGAAAAGCCAAACTGTATCCTGTATAATAAACTGTCTGAACATCATGTGAAGTTATAAACGGACCTCCAGGTACACCTCAGAGGTACGACAGACTCTCGCTCGTTTTTCTAACCGCCGCTGCCGTGCGCCGGCGGGAGACGGCGAGTGTAAATCGACCACAGAAGGTTTTAAAATCATGAAAACGTTTCAGACACACGAGGAAGTTTCAGTACGAGAAGAAACGGCGCGGCGTCAACGCGTCGTTACGGATAAAATAGCTGCTGTGAACGTGAGCAGTGACTCGTGTGGGGGCTTACGTTGGGGGGGCTGCTGCAGATGTAGTAGTGAATCTTTTCCCTGGGGGTCATCAGTGAGGGGGCGGAGCCTGCCTTGTGAGGCGAGATGTAGATGGAGTGTTTGCTGGACAGAAGCATCCGGCGGGGAGAGCCGGTCCTCACGGAGGGGTACGGACACAGAGGGGGGGTCTCGACCTGAGCACGAGAAAAACAAAGAGGTCAGGACAACAATGCTGTCACGCCCAACCGTCGGCCTCCGTCAGCCTCCGTCAGCCTCCGTCAGCCTCCGCCTGGGCTGTTTGTGCTGCTGGAGCCTTTTTAATGACATTTATTGATATTTAAATATCTTGGATTTAAAATGAGTCAAATTTAAATGTTTGGTCCAGAAGTCTCATCATCAGCTTCACAGACACTGAGCTGCTGCATTAATAATCAATAATGTTATTGATCAGCTAAATGGCTCCCAGCTCAGTCCACGTACCCCTGCAGACAGCGAGTTTGGCGAGTATTTCAGAGCGAACGGCGTCATCTGCTTGATGTACACGTTGTTGTAGAAGTGGATGAGGTCCCCTCGCTCCTGCTCCTCCTCCCCGGCGTTGGTGGTGGACGTGCACGAGGTCTTGTTGGAGGTGTTTGTGGGCGTGGAGGGGGCGCTGCCAGGCTGGGGGGTGGGTAAGGTGCTGCTGGAGCGAATAGGGACCGGGCTGACGTCGCCACCTGCTGGAAGGAAGAACAGAGTAAGAGCACAACGACATCACCTGAACACAAAGATGGCCGACGCTGTGCTTCTGCTACAAGAACACAGAGGTCGTGTCCAAATTCATGGGCTGCTTCCTCCTGAGGCCGCATTTGTAGACCGATTACGTCACAGCGACGCGCCGAAGGCTGTCCAAATTCGTAGACTCCTCCGAATGCAGCCGACAAATGCGTCCTCCTTTTCCCCGAATTTGAAGGATGGGTCGGGTGTGTCCTTCGTGGCCTACCATATCCCAGAATTCATAGCGCGGCCCAGCCAAACTCCAGTTTCCGGCAATGGCGGCCGCTACTAAGTTTTAAAATTACTCTTATTAATCTTTCTGGGCCACAAAATAAACTTTTAACATATTTTCAGAAAGTAGCTGTGTAAACATCAAATATCTGCTCGGTTTATCAAGATATCGCATATTTGCAAAAGTGCTTCGACGTTTTCGGAGACGTCTGCTACCCTCCAGCTCGACAGCTCGCCGGGAGCTCGAGGGTCACTGAAGCCGCTGAGAACGGCACAACTCCCGGCACATCATTTTCAGATCACAGCGGACTTTCGCTACTCAGGTTAAAAGTAATATATAAGTCACTTAGACAACCTAAAAATGTCATTGTTGGGCTTTTTTCAGTGTTTTATTTGTTCGTGAGTAAATCGGTTTGACTGAGATTAAAGTTATTAGATTAGATAAAATAAAACTTTATTAATCCCCCGGGTGGTTTTCACACAGCTGAATAAACATCAAACAGAAAACTGATTAAACAGAAGTGTGAGACGGTCGAGAGTTTACTCCAGTGTCCTGTTATATTTTAGATAGCAAGGAGCAGACGGACGAGTTTATTAAACTCCACCGAGACAGTGGTGACGCTAATCAGAAGGCTAGACTGTCCAATTTTCCCAGCCGTTTACTTCCGGGGGACCTGGCCCACGTAGACTGCGAAGGCCGGGTCCTCAGGAGGATGCAGCCCATGAATTTGGACACGACCTGAAAAAGAGTCTGAAATCTCCCCCTGAGCAGGAAACAGGAAGCACGTCAGATTGAGTGATGAAACTGCTGACAGCAGGAGCATGTCATTGACGCAAGACACTGATGAACGTCATAAACAGCAGGAAGGGACGATCCGGGTCAGACGTGGGCTGCAAAGCGGCTTGCAGCAGCATAAACAGACGGAGAGACATAGGTGTGGAGTCTGTAAGCTAACCCTGAGGTTAGCATCGCCAAAAAACAACCAGATTCTTCTACAGGAGCTTAATCTGTGAGAAACTGAAGGTTTATAATGCTTTTATAATCGTAACTGAACCAGACCACCTGACACGCATGCTAACATGCATGTTAACATACACCGCTAACACGCACGCTAACACACACTGCAAAAACACAGAATAACACACACGTTAACACACACCGCTAACACTCACAGCTAACACACACTGCTAAAACACAGAATAACACAAACGCTAACACACATCGCTAACACTCACAGCTAATACACACTGCTAACACTCACAGCTAACACACACTGCTAACACACACTGCTAAAACACAGAATAACACACACGCTAACACACACCACTAACACTCACAGCTAACACACACTGCTAAAACACAGAATAACACACACACGCTAACACACACTGCTAACACTCACAGCTAATACACACTGCTAACACTCACAGCTAACACACACTGCTAAAACACAGAATAACACACACGCTAACACACACTGCTAACATGCATGTTAACATACACCGGTAACACGCATGCTAACACTCACAGCTAACACACACTGCTAAAACACAGAATAACACACACTGCTAAAACACAGAATAACACACACTGCTAACACACACTGCTAACACTCACAGCTAACACACACTGCTAACACTCACAGCTAATACACACTGCTAACACTCACAGCTAATACACACTGCTAACACTCACAGCTAATACACACTGCTAACACTCACAGCTAACACACACTGCTAAAACACAGAATAACACACACTGCTAACACACACTGCTAACACACACTGCTAAAACACAGAATAACACTCACAGCTAACACACACTGCTAACACTCACAGCTAACACACACTGCTAACACTCACAGCTAATACACACTGCTAACACTCACAGCTAATACACACTGCTAACACTCACAGCTAACACACACTGCTAAAACACAGAATAACACACACGCTAACACTCACAGCTAACACACAGAATAACACACACGCTTATACACACTGCTAACACTCACAGCTAACACACAGAATAACACACACGCTTATACACACTGCTAACACTCACAGCTAACACACACTGCTAAAACACAGAATAACACACACGCTATCACTCACAGCTAACACACAGAATAACACTCACAGCTAACACACACTGCTAAAACACAGAATAACACACACTGCTAACACTCACAGCTAATGCACACTGCTAACACTCACAGCTAACACACACTGCTAACGGAGTTGATGTTTCCACACGTTTGAACCGACTGAGCATGCTCAGGGAGGTCAACCTCAGGATGAGGTCATGTGTCTATACCTGCGTCCTGGCTGCCGTCTGTGAGCGGGTTCGGTTTGTTGGTGCTGGAGTGACGCCTCCTCCTCCCTGAGATCAGCACGCTCCTGTAGACCTGAAACACGAACACAGAACATCGGAGAACATCAGCAGCAGCTCGTCACCCCTCGTTTTTCCTCACACAGCAAGCTGGAGGGAGGAAGAGTTCCTTACATTGCTGCTGGCCTGAGGCTGAGAGCGGTAACACTTCATGATGTTCTGGAAGGATCTGTCCTCTTTGGTCACCTGACAGAAGCAAACAGGTCACATGTTACTGGAGCACAGAGCTCACAGAGACGTTCCTCCTGCAGCACCAAGTCAAAGACGAGCAGAAAAGCTGAAAACAAGCGTGCTCAGCTTCCTGTTACCAGAGAGTCAAGAGTTGAGTGACAGTAAAGCTGGAGGCAGAGAGTTAACCCTTCAAAGCTCCTGCAGGTGAAGGTGGGACACCTCTGGCCTTTCTGAACTGAACCTGCTCGTCTTCTTTGTGAGTCTCTGAACATCTACCTTCATCTCTGAGCTCGTTGTCACGACGATGAAGAACCTGACTGACCTTGGCCATGACGTAGACGGCACACATGAGGAGCTGGTCCAGGTGTCGGTCCATCATCATGTCCGTGCAGTGGACCAGCGAGTACTCGAAGCAGGTCCAGATCTTCCTCCGGAGCTCCGGCATGATGTCCAGCCGGGCGCACAGGTCTCGGAGGCGGACGCTGGCGAGGTGGTACACCTGGGAGGAAACACCGCAGGTAAACGAATCACACCTACACAGCGGAAGCAGGGCCGCACTGAGCATGTGCACGAGCACGTACCTTCCTGAAGAACAGTGACAGCGAGCCCTTCCTCAGCGCGCCGCCGGCCGGTTTAGGGGCCGGCTTGACAGTGGCTGGTTGGACGGCGATGGTGCCGGCGAGCGCCTGCGGGGGCAGCGGCTGCAGAGCGGCACCAGCCTGTCCTGTCACGCTCACCTGCACCGGGATGAAGGTAATCCCTCCGCTCTCATTGGCTATCCCTGCAGAGAGGTCAAAGGTCAGAGCGTGCCGTTTCTCACCTTCACCTTCGGGCTCGTGTTTTCTGACCCTCACCCTGCACCGGGATGGTCACTGTCTGCCCGTTGTTGGCGGTCACGGTGGCAGTTGCCATAGTGACCACAGTCTGCCCCGCCGGGATGGCCGTGACGAGGCTCGCCTGGGTGGGCTTGGCGACAGCAGTGCTGGCGGAGCCACTGGAGGCGAGGCCGGGCTCGCTGTCCACGGGGTCAACAAAGAGACGGCGGCGAGCCGTGCTGGCCGGCGGTGAGCTGTAACGGTCCAACAGGGTGGTTGGGGAGGGGGACACACCTGTAGGAGGAAGAGGAGGGCCAATGAGCTCCAAGAGTCCTTTAGCCGCATCAGAAGTCACACACACAGTGTGCAGGTGTGACAGGTATCAGGTGTGTGACCTTTGAGCGTGCTGCTGCTGCTGAGCTCGGCGCCGTGGCTGACCGGAGTGACGGGAACGCTGCCGGAGCTGCTCTCATCCTGCTGCTCCAGGTACTGAGGAGGCATCACCTGAAACACACACACCTGCTGATGAAACACACCTGAAACTTTGTTCAGCCAAAGAAGAAGAGGAGAAGCGAGGACGAGACTTTCACGCAGCAGGCGGGACGTTTTCACGGATCAACAGGACCAGAATCAGCTGATCACAGCGAGGCCTCCTGCAGGTTTTATTCACCAGAGTCAGAAACCACCAAACACGAAGGTCTGCAGTTACATTTGCCCTCAGGACACACGAACAAAAAAGCACAAAGAAGGAAACACTGACACGTATATCATCCAACATGGACGGACCTCCTGGCAGCTGGGGGCGTGGTCTTTGGCCCCACGGAGGCTCTCCCACAGCGGGGAATCGCCAGTCCAGGCCAGACTCTCCAGGACCTGCTCCTCCACCTGGTTCAGGTGCTTCACCACCTCTCGAAACAGACCCTGCTCCGCCCGCACCAGCACCTCAATCACCTGCAGAGACAGACGACAAGCTTTCTTCATCCAACTGTTCATCCATCCATCCATCCAATCATCATCCATCATCCATCATCCATCCATCCATCCAATCATCATCCATCATCCATCCATCCAATCATCATCCATCGTCCATCATCCATCCATCCATCCATCCATCCAAACATCATCCATCATCCATCCATCCAAACATCATCCATCATCCATCCATCCAATCATCATCCATCATCCATCATCCATCCATCCATCCAATCATCATCCATCGTCCATCATCCATCCATCCATCCAATCATCATCCATCATCCATCCAAACATCATCCATCATCCATCCAAACATCATCCATCATCAATCCAAACATCATCCATCCAAACATCATCCATCCAATCATCATCCATCATCCATCCAAACATCATCCATCATCCATCCAAACATCATCCATCCAAACATCATCCATCATCAATCCAAACATCATCCATCCAAACATCATCCATCCAATCATCATCCATCCATCCATCCAATCATCATCCATCATCCATCCAATCATCATCCATCATCCATCCAATCATCATCCATCATCCATCCAATCATCATCCATCATCCATCCAATCATCATCCATCATCAATCCAATCATCATCCATCATCCATCCAATCATCATCCATCATCCATCCAATCATCATCCATCATCCATCCAATCATCATCCATCATCCATCCATCCAAACATCATCCATCATCCATCCATCCAAACATCATCCATCATCCATCCATCCAATCATCATCCATCATCCATCATCCATCCATCCATCCAATCATCATCCATCGTCCATCATCCATCCATCCATCCAATCATCATCCATCATCCATCCAAACATCATCCATCATCCATCCAAACATCATCCATCATCAATCCAAACATCATCCATCATCAATCCAAACATCATCCATCCAAACATCATCCATCCAATCATCATCCATCATCCATCCAAACATCATCCATCATCCATCCAAACATCATCCATCCAAACATCATCCATCATCCATCCAAACATCATCCATCCAATCATCATCCATCATCCATCCAAACATCATCCATCATCAATCCAAACATCATCCATCCAAACATCATCCATCCAATCATCATCCATCCATCCATCCAATCATCATCCATCATCCATCCAATCATCATCCATCATCCATCCAATCATCATCCATCATCCATCCAATCATCATCCATCATCCATCCAATCATCATCCATCATCCATCCAAACATCATCCATCATCAATCCAAACATCATCCATCCAAACATCATCCATCCAATCATCATCCATCATCCATCCAAACATCATCCATCATCCATCCAAACATCATCCATCATCCATCCAATCATCATCCATCCAAACATCGTCCATCATCCATCCAATCATCTGGCGTTTTCTGACAAACAAACCTTGCTAGGACCTACTTTTTGATGAGGGCGTATTGATACCTTGTAGAAGTGATAGGCAGGCAGCTGGAAGATGCCAAGCACGTTGGGGAAATCTCCAGGAGGTCTGTAGGAGAAGATGACGATCTCCAAGCAGCAGGCGAGCAGAGAGCGGTGGAAGATATCCTGCTCCAGAATACACTGCAACACACACACACACACACTCTATAAGATGACTTTATCAGTACACGGCTGCATGTGAGATAATCAGAGAAAAACTGTAAGTGTGCACCGAGGAGCTCATCTGAACGAGCAGATTCAAACAGGAAGCAGATGAAGCAGTGATGGAGGCTGACATAAAGAAGGATTATTCTGATCTGTGACTAATGCAAAGTTGCTCTGAAAATAGAAATAAGTGTTTTTCCCTCACAGACAGGTCGGCGTCGCCCAGAATCATCTTCTCTCTCTCGATGACTGACTCCAGGATCCTGTAGTAGAGCGCCTCTGCCAGGTGGAAGTACTTCACCGCCATGTCTGCGAGGACAAACGTTACTCGGTCACAGCAGGAAGTCGCTCGTGTGCAGTGATGCGAGGCTACGTGCATACCTTTGCCCATGGCCCTGCCCCCGTCTGTGGCGCCGTCCTCATAGTGCTGGGAGAAGATGTCAAACATGTCGTTCAGGCGCCGGCTGATGGCGTTGCTCGGGTCTCTGGCGCAGCTCCTGGGCGAAACGAGAGCAGGCGTGTTGAAAGGGTCAGCGATAAAGACGACGTCAGACACGCTGACACGTACCTGAGCGTCTCGGCCAGCTTGGCGCTCGGCCCCTGCTTGGTGCCCGACAGCAGCGTGTGGAGACGCCCCACGCTCTTCATGGCGGAGGAGAGCGGAGACGCCAGGCTGCCCTCCTGCACGTACTTCCTGCCCGTCAGTGGGGTGGAGACTTTCAGAGCCGAGGCCTGGGGGGGGGAGGTGGCATGTTAGCAAGGTGGGAAGCAGACCAATCAGAGAGCGTAAAAGAGGCAAGGTCAGGTCTTACAGCGAGGCTGGTGTGGAGCCTGAAGGTGGCGCTGTTCTGGTTCTCCGCCCCCTCGCACAGGCAGGGCCCCGGGGTGCCAATGTCCTCGCTCGCTCCCTCGCCGGTGAAGATCCTCTCGTCCAGGCTGCCCGTGGCCAAAACGTGCTCCTCGTACAGGCGGCTGAGCGCCAAACTGAGGGCGAATCAGAGCAGAGGGCGGTCAGCGGCGTCCACATCCAGGGGGCGGAGTCAGAAACACGTGGGTCTTTAGTTTACCCCCTGCTACAGATAAACAGCACCAACTAACCAACACAGACTTACAGACTGTCTCCAAAGTTCATGGGGTCCAGGAAGCCGGTCAGGCTGTCCTCCTTTCCTCGGAGAATCTGCCAACGAACACGACAGGAAGTTCAGTGTAACGCCAACATGGTTCCTACCTGTGCAGGTACGAAGCACCTGCTCTATGTGACCAAACCAACCACCGTCATACTATTATTCATTTACATTTAATCGTATAAAACTTTAAATGATTTCTGATGTTTGATGTGATTTATCAGCAGAGCTCTGCAGACGAACAGCCAACACGTTAAAGACGCGCTCGCTTTACTGCATCCTGACACGTGTTCAACACGGGCTCACACTCAGTCTCAGCCCCAAGCTGCTCCGGCTGTGCTGTGGGCCGGACCATAGTCTTTGCTGGGCTGATTCTGGCCCCCGGGCCTCATGTTTGACCCCTCTGCTTTAGCCCAGATCACTAACATGCAGTTTTCCAACAGCCTCACTAACGCCGCGAGTGAAACACACGCCCGTCATTCTTCTTTTACCCCGTGGAGTGCTCGCCGTGGCTCTCGAGGCCCGGCACCTGCTCAGGTGTGGGAGGAGGTGGCTCACCCTCTTGTGGAAGAGCTTCTTGATGAAGGGTTTCCAGAAGTGCTCTTTGACCCCTTTGGCCTCCAGCACCAGGCCGTCGTGCAGCCGGCACAGCTGCTCCATGAAGCAGAACGGGCCCGCGGCCGGCCGGAAGTCCTTGGTGCCGAAGTCCTCAGGAAGCCCTGTGGGCCGGAGAGACAGCGTTACCATGGAGACATGACAACACACAAACTTATTTTTAATGATAACATCATTGAAACTTTCATTCCTCGTGTGTTAACCCCACAGCGGCCCCAGGAGGCTCCGCCTCCTCAGGCGCGTTGATAATATTGTTCAGCTCCTGGTTCACTGCAGCTGATTCAATCCAAGGATAAGAATCCAGAATCCAGTTCAGTCAGCACGACCTTCTTCCTGTTTAACAGGAAGTTCCTTTCATACCTGCAGCAGGTATTTAACCCAAACCTTCAGTCTCGTGTCACCTGAGCGGGCTGAACCGCGGGCTAAACGCGCACCTTTCTTTAAATGTTAGTTTCATGCTGAAACGCTGCTCGTGGACGTTTAACGAAGCAGGCAAGCTCCCCGAGTCTGACCTCGCTCAGCTCCAGGGTTGTGCCTGACGGGATCACGTGGTGTTTCGGGGCCTCACGGGGGCGCACAGGAAACCCGACAGGAAGTGAGGGCAGCGCTGACACAGCCTGCTGCCGGCTCCACCTTTGATTTATTTGAGGTGTGACGCAACGCTGCAGGTGAGCGATAAGCAGGCTTCCTCTGCAGCCGACATGATTGATTCAAAGAATCGGAGACGTTACTATAGCAACCAAACCCTGAACCGAGCGCGGACCACACGTCTGTTAACAGAGGCAGGAACGATGTGTACTCAGGACGCCACCTTTGAACTCGGGGTTCAGCAGGTCCTTCCTGGCGTTGCACAGCAGGGCGTTGGTGAAGACGAGGTCGAGGGCGCACAGCAGCAGGTGGTACGAGTTCACCAGGTCGTCGCTGATCATCGGGAAGTTCCCTGAAAGAAGAAGCAGAAACGTCATCGAGGAAAAACTGGACTTGTTAGCGTGCATGAGCAGAACCAGAGCTGAGAGCAGGAAGTGAGCCGCACGCCGAGACCTGGCGTTCCAGCTGAGTGACTGCTGGGACGCAGAAGAGATTGAAGCGTCTGATTATTGATTATCCCATTTCTGCAGCTCTCGACAGAGAAACAGCGCGCACGTGAGCGACAGCGGGAAGGAAAACTCCACCTGTCTGTGACGAGCTGTTGTTTGCACCGGGGGCGCTGTGACGCACTTCTCTGACATCATTAAACAGGAAGTGCTTACCTTTGGCGTGGACAAACAGCACCCAGCAGAAGTTGAAGACCTCGGTCACGGTGCACGGGTGGCGTCTGCAAAACAAAGAGCGCACGTAGGTTACCAGGCAGCACTGCAGACCCGCCCCCGCCTGGCGACCACACCAACAAACACCAAAGGACTGAATACTGAGCGGTTAGCGTGAAGGTGAGGTCAGAGGTCACGGTCCCACCTCTGCTTGCGGCTGCGGTGCACTCGTGGCGGCTCCTCTGACGGCGCCCTGAAGATGGATTTGAAGATGGGGACGTACTTCTTGAAGATGACGGCGGACACGATGAAGTTCCTCTCCAGCTTGTCGGTGCTCTGACGGAAGTCCGGCGGCAGGTCGGCCATGTCCTGCCACTTCTTCATCTTACTGAAGAACTCGATGAGGCTGCGGAGGAGCAGAGGGCGGGGACGTGAGCCACGAAGACGACGTGGTCGCCTCTAAACCCTTCACAGAGCGCACATCCTACAGGGTCTATTATTTGTTTCTATTTATTTCTATTTTGTGTTTTTGTTTTTAGATCATGAGCTTTGGGAGATAAAATCAGCAGATCAGATAAAGTGACCGAATCACAAATATCTGAACATAAATCTCATTGTTTGTTTACAGCTTCATGTTATGATCACACAATTAAAAACTTTTAAAAACTTTTAATTTTTATTATAGTGATTATTTCCATTTTATTCTATTTTTATTTATTCATCATTTTAAATATTTTGTAACTGATATATTTAGTTTTCCTGCTCGTTTCCAGCTGTTTGTGTGTCTGAGTGGTTCTCGTGTTCATAGTCTTTTGTCTATTTCCTGTTTTATTTTGAAGGTCTGCCTGCTGGCCCCGCCCTGATTCTCTTCACCTGGGTTACCTGCCTGGCCGTGTGTCGTTATGTCATCAGTGATTGTGTTTCTGTGGGTGTGAAGGTGGAGAGGGGCGCACCGACCTCATCTCGGAGCAGCGCAGGATCCGGGTCAGAGAGACGTAGTTCCCCTCGGCCGTGCCTTTTCCTACCGTGGGCACAGACGACCTGCAGGCCACGTAGAGGGCGCACGCCAGCCAGTGCAGCTCGCTGCCCTGCGACAGGAAACGAGATGACAGGAAGCTTTGCAGACGTTAATGAATAAATATAATTTTTATTTAAAAGGACGAAGGACGCATCGAGGGATGGACAGCACTCTCATCTCCTTCGGTAGTGAACACTTGCTCCCTGAGCAGAGAGCTCCGGCTGTGACGTCGCTCTGAGGCTGACCTCCATCATCTGGACCTGAGCTTTTCTAAAAACGACTCAGCTTCAGGAACCTGAGTTTGAACCCATCCTGAGCAGATCTAATGTAAGAACACAGCCTCCTGTGACTAAAAACACCTGTAAATAACTTCAGGTGTACCCCGCCCCTCAGCCTGTGACGACAAACCCCGCCCCTCAGGCGTTCCTGGGTATTTAATGGTCACACTCAGTGTACTTAGAGCCATCACTGAAGTAAAATAAAGCGCCATACTGTACTCCAAGTACACAAGTACAGTACTTAAAGTACTCGTTATGCTGATATTAGTGTAGCGCAGTTCTTCATTATTACTGTTTAACACCTCGGACTGCTGGGCGGAGCAACATAAACACCACCTTCACCTGATGGAGGAGGAAACACCCTGCAGGGCACCGAAGTACTCGAGTAAAAGTATTCAGATACTTGTTGCTGCAGAAGAACGACAGCGCTACAGTTAAAGAGGCTTCCGCCCGCCCCCTGGGGACACGCCCCTGCCCTTGGACGCCGAGACCCGTCAGAAACACGCCACAGAGCCACCTGTCCAGGTGAGCGTGCTTACCTCCAGGGTGAAGTTCCTGCTGATGTTCTCGTAGCTCCCCCACGCCTCCCCGCTCGCCTCCTCGTCCATGTTCAGCGCCCTGCAGAGCTCCTCGAACCCGCGGCGCGCTCTCTGCGCGGTTTCGTCCTCGTCGCTCATTTTCACCGACCGGACAGTGTCGACCCCGCCGGGCACAGGGGGCCTCCCGCGGACACGCTATTCACGGGGCTGATGTCCTGAATAACGGCGTTATTACCGAGCACCGGGGCTCCCGGCCTGCGAGGCCATTTAAAAGTCCTTTGACTGACAGATACGCACGCATGCGCGGCTGCCAGCCACAGCGTCAAACGTCACGTCTCAGCGTACGTGCTTTAGCGAATAGCACAAACAACGTAGCGGGGCCCCGCCCACTAAGGGTGCGTAGCTGAGTGTGAGTGGGTGGGCCCACCTGTCAATCACACTGGTGCTGCTTCCGGTTGTTTTGTGTTTTTCGCTGGTGTGGCGCTCCGCTCGCCCGGAAGTCCATCTGAAAAACATTAAATTATAACTTTTGTAAAATCTGTGAGCGGTAAAAGGCGGGAAACACAAACCTGTACAAACGTTTAAATGAGCGCTCATCGTTCGGCTCTCATTAATCTGCTGCACAGGCCTCACAGTGCAGTGAAAGCGAGGATGAAACGGGACAAAGACTCAGCTGTCAGAACAACCCAAATAAAGCTGCTCAACCATGACATTAGTGTGTGAAAGGAAAGCAGTCATTATATCTCAGTTTGATAGATTAATACTGCAGTTACCACAAAACTGTGACTGTGGGCAGCAGATTAGACCCTGAGTACATCCTGGCTGTGCTGTAGCACTGTACATACTCTGCTCCACCCTTCAGATTCTTTAATAATCAGGCCTGAACCACACTCCCTGACTGTGGGTGGGAATCAGTGTAGATGACAGAGATCATTCACTAAACAGCAGATAGGAACCCAAACGAGTCGTAAAAATAAAGATGTTAGTCAGAGTTATTGCACTTTATGTGTTGGATTAAATCTCAGATTCTATAAATTGATTGTAGTTTTGTTTAGAATCTGGAGGTGACTCTACACCTTTAAATATCATCACTAATAAAGTTCAAATTAATCTTAATGAACTTAAACTGTGACTCATGCATTTGTCTCACGGTCCTCAACAAAACTTTATTATCATAAAGTTAATTTACCGTTAATCTGAACACGCAGAACTCACGCACACATTTCTTCACCTCATGCTGGATTTTCTGCCCCGTGATGCAATCAAGTGTTAATTATTGTAAAGTTGTAAATGTTTCGTCTTCTTCTTGCAGAGGCTCCTTTCAATAAAGCGTTAAAGACAGAATAATAGAACAATAAACTCACTTAGAGACTGAAGTCATCACTTTAGGAATGTGTCAGAAACTCATTTTAATGATCTTACCACCGTTTTTTAAAGCTACTGAAAGTTTGCAGCGCTGATAGAAACTCTATCATCTAACATCTTGAGATTAATCTTTGTTGATTATCGTTGCATTCTCTCCTCACATCGATGTAGAAACGTGCATCTCGTCTGGAGCGACGGCCTTGCAGGTCTCTGTCACTCGTTGTTTAACCTTGTCTCCTTCTGTTGCAACGCTCCATCCTAGTCACATGTTGTCACATGTTAAGAGTCCTGAAGTCTCCTTCAGATCCTTTCACATATGTGTGCATCTTGTACAGTTTTGATAACTCTTCCTTCTTTAAAGTAACAGGAAGTGATTTTCTTGTGTTTTTACGTTGTTTTCTTGGTCTTTTGTTGCCTATTTGAGTGTTGTTTGGTTTTTAAGGTCTGTAGTACGCTGGCAAGTTTATCGCCTTATAACAGTGGATCTTCAGAACTGTAATTTTTCCAACTTTAAAGTTCATCTCTATACATCAGGCTGCAGTGTGCTGTTGGTCCCTGAATGAACTGATTTGTGTGTTTTTAAGGTGAGAAAATTATTTAAAGGTGCCAGTCAAACATTCCTCTGACTTTCTCGTTCCCATCTTGCCTGAACCAGACTTGAAACCAGTGACTGAGACCAGAATCTCATCACTGAGGTCAGAGGTCAAGCTGAGCAGGAGACTCATTATCCAGTCAATCTTCAGAGGACTCGCCCCCTGCTGGACAGCAGCGGGACTGCAGAAAGACCTCAGCTTTCACAGGATGGAGACAAGCCAACCACACACAGCGCCACCTGCAGGGCCTTTTAAGAATTTTCTCTCTCTTTGCATTGCTGCTGATCATACTGTTAGACATGTTTCATATGCTGTGGTATGAAATGTGACACAAGGAGGCCGTTTGATGATTTTCTAATAAAGTTTCACTCATCAACTGACTACCTCATTAAAATAATCATCATATTAATCAAAGATTCAAGTAATTTTATTTTTGTTATGCATCATCATGAAGAAAGCTCTGTGTAGTGGCAGTTCCTTTTGTTTGACAAACCAAACATCCCACAATTAAAAGTCCACAAGCCACTGCTGCACTGAGATCATATTTCGTACGCAGGCAAAAGAAGTCCACTGTCCAAACTTGAAAGTTGCGTTTTTATGGTTTATTCATCCAGTTTGGCAACAACAAGATCCTGCTGCTTCTCCTGCTCTGGTAAAAACCATAGGCCCACCCGTGCATGCTGGTCCTGTACCAGTCTCTTTATTTATAGAAACAAAATGGCCCTACAGCTCTTACTGACTAATTTAACAAAGTAACATCAAACAAACATTGAAACAAATATTAACCACCAAATAAACTTGTAAATAAACCCCAAAATATAAGTAAACTAACAACAAACTTTAACTAATTTCAAAATAATAAAAAATAAAGAACAGATAGCTCCAGCACTCTGTAAAGTCTGTCCTTCATCCTGAGCTCAGCTTCAGCTTAAAGGACGCTCCTCCTCCTCCCGCTGAGGTGTTGACAGCGCTCTTCCTTGCTCACCTGCAGGAGGCGCCGCTTCCAGCAGAGATGCAGACAGCTGCAGCTTCAGAGGCGGGAGGCGGTCTGCGAGCTCCCACCATGCCCCAGGTAGAGCGACTGCTGAGGGGAGGCTTGGCCTGCAGGGGATGCTCACCTGGAGGGAGACACTGTACAAACGCCCTGAGACGGCCCGAGGGAGAAAACCTGTTTGCAGCTCCACAAATATCATCAGTTTCTTTTTAGTAGAATTAAATAAATAATAAATAATAAAATAAAGACTTTTCTTCAAGTGCTGACAATAAAATGTTTGAATAATATTGGAAAATGTGGATGTCTCAAAATGACTTCATTAAACTCCAAAATAAACATCATCAGCAATAATGCTAATGATTAAGCTAGCACTGGTGAGAGTGGGAAGGAAAAACTCCCTTTTAACAGGAAGAATGATGATGATGATGATGATGATGATGATGAGAGTGATGATGGTGATGATAGTGATGATAGTGATGATGATGATGATGAGAGTGATGATGGTGATGATAGTGATGATGATGATAGTGATGATGATGATGAGGATGATGAGGATGATGATGATGATGATGCTGCTGCTGCTGATGAGGATGATGATGATGCTTATGTGCTGTTTCTCACTTAAACAGAAGCACACTGGGAATTATCGTAGTCTGTGGGGTTATGTTGATGATGATGATGATAGTGATGATGATGATGATGATGATAGTGATGATGATGATGATGATGATGATGATAGTGATGATGATGATGATGATGAGGATGATGATGATGATGATGATGATGATAGTGATGATGATAAACAGAAGCAGACTGGGAATTATCGTAGTCTGTGGGGTTATGTTGGTTGGCGGTGGCTGGGCTAACAGGATGGAGCAGCTTCCTCAGTGATCTTCGGCGCTCAGGGACGCCTGTGAGCAAACGCCACCATCTGTCAGCGAGCTGCAGCCAAACCTGCAGGAAGCTTCATTTACACGTGCAACTCTACAGCTCCTCGGATTTTAACCTGCACCTTTGTGCCTCCAGTCAAACATGAAGCCAGATGAGCTGAAAGTGCTGAAAGACATTAAAGAGTTTTCTCTGCTTTCTGAAGACATCACATCAAATTATGGGTCAAACGATTGATTGGCTTCAGATCTATCGATTGTGACAGTGATCATCACACAGCATCTCCCAGCGAGTCCCATTTCCTAACCTCGAGTTTAAAGGATCTCCTGATTCTGCTCCAAATGTCCTGAATCTGAAAAACTGAGCTTTGATCTCGTGTCTTTTTTAAATTTTCTTCCTCTTGTGCAGCACGGTGGTAAACACCGGTGTTTCACAGAAGAAGGTCCTGAGTTCACCATGGCCGGGGTCTTTCTGTGTGGAGTTTGCATGTTCTCCCCGTGGTTGCGTGGGTTCTCTCCCACAGTCCAAACACATGCAGCTAAGTGGGGGCAGGTTAACTGGTAACTCTAAATTGCCCACAGGTGCGAATGGTTTTCTGTTTCTATGTGTTAGCCTGGCGACCTGTCCAGGGTGTACCCCGCCTCCTGCTGATGAGGAAGAGGATGCATGGATGGATGTTTTCCTCTAAAACCAGTTCAAAAATAAAGATATTCCTTTTTGAGGAAACTTGGCCATCTTTAAAATGACAGAAGGAAGATTTTAGAGTTTTATTTTCTGTGTTAGAGGGTTAGACCAGCTGTGACAAGCAGA
The DNA here is from genome assembly GCF_056152115.1 of Neolamprologus brichardi. Taxonomy (NCBI): domain Eukaryota; kingdom Metazoa; phylum Chordata; class Actinopteri; order Cichliformes; family Cichlidae; genus Neolamprologus; species Neolamprologus brichardi. The sequence goes on from NC_142110.1 coordinate 68,945,105, forward strand.
TCGCCTCCACTGTGGGCGGAGCTTTAAGATCCCTGCTACACGATGTCTGCCTTTTGTTTATCATTTCAGCTCAGTCAACAACAAAAAATCTTAAATCTATTTTATTTATCAATTCTATTATTTGTAACTTCATTGTTATGAACTCCGGGTGGAGGGGCCCCTCATGTATGTACCCAGGACCCCCCAGGCTCTAGGACTGCCACTGTGTCATCTGTGGCTGCATAAACGAGACTTACAGATAGAAAAGCTTAAATGTTTTATATTTATGGTTTATTGATTTAAAAAGGACACATGAGTGTAAACGTGCCAAACAACAAACTTAACACACCATCATAAATGCATAAAATCACATCATAAAACATCAGTGTGGTGTAAAAATGATCTGTACGCATTGATGAGCTGCTGTGACGTCACAGCTTCACTGAGTGCTTTTAGGAACGATAGTGTCCCAAAACGTCGGCTGCATCCTCCGGAGGCCGCATTTGAAGGCCGATTACGTCACAGCCAGGCGACGAAGGCTGTCCCAATTCGTCAACTCCTTCAAATGCGTCCTTCATTTCCCCGAATTTGAAGGATGGGTCGGGTGTGTCCTTCGTGGCCTACCATATCCCAGAATTCATAGCGCGGCCCAGCCAAACTCCAGTTTCCAACAATGGCGGCTGCTACTAAGTTTTAATATTACTCTCATTAATCTTTCTGGGTCACAAAATAAACTTTTAACATGTTTTCAGGCGAGAAAGTAGCTGTGTAAACATCAAATATCTGCTCGGTTTATCAAGATATCACATATTTGCAAAAGTGTGCCGACGTTTTCAGAGACGTCTGTTACCCACCAGCTCGATAGCTAGCCGGGGGGTTCAATGGTCACTCGAGCCGTCGAGAGCAGCGGACTCCCGGCTTCATCGTTTTCAGACCCGCTCTTTCGCTACTCAGGTTAAACATGATATATACGTCGCTTAGATAACTCAAAAATGTAATTGTTTGGCTTTTTTCGGTGTTTGGCTGAGATCAAAGTTATTAGATTAAATAAAACTTTATTAATCATCGGGTGGGTTCCTCATTTTCACACAGCTGAATAAACGTCAAACATCAAAGTGTGAGACGGTCGAGAATTTACTCCAGTGTCCTGTTATATGTTAGACAGCAAGGAGCAGACGGCGAGTTTATTAAACTCCACAGACACAGCGGTGACGCTGATCTGAAGGCTGGACCGTCACATTTCACAGCCTCGCACTAGACCGCGAAGGCCGGGTCCTCCGAAGGATGCAGTCAACGTTTTGGGACACAGCTGATGTCACACTGAACATGATGATGCTGCTCTAATGTCACAGGAAGGTGATGCCCAGCAGGGGGCGCTCTGAGCAAACAGACTGCAGGCAGCCTCCCCCTCTGCTTCCCGCAGCATCGCCTGACATCGGCTCTAACGAGGTTTCACTGAAGCAGGAAGCAGATGTTCCAGTTCAGGTTAAAGTTTGGTTGTCAGTCTGGGCAGGTTGGTTTCCCTGCAGAGGGTCAGAGGGCGGAGTTCCACATCACCTCCATCACACACTTCAACGCATCAGCACCACAGTTTTCTGCCAGTTTCCAGCTTTTAATCATCACTCTTGTGTCAGATAATTGTGGTGATCATGATCTTTTATTTCTCAGTATTCTCTGACACTGGACACAAAAACTGCCGTTTCTTAGATTAACGGTCAGGTTCACCTGTGTCCACCTGAGAAAAGCTTCAAACTTTCAGTTTATTAAAGCAACACGAAGATAATAAACGAAATATGATGGCTGATGAAATGATTTCATTTGCTGGGGCAGGTGGAGAGGAGCGAGCGGAGCAGAAGGTCAGACGGCGGGGATGCAGGCTGAAACGGCTCTGCAATCACTGGGGATTCTGGGTAATTTTGAGGGACGGCGTGTTTGCAGGAGCTGCAGGGAGCCGCCTGCTGGCCGTCCCAGCTGCTGAGGAGGAGGACCTGCGTGGCAGGAGGTGGCAGGAGGGTTTGAGTGGCATCACCAGGCGACAGCTGCCGGGCCACGGCTGCACCCCTCACCGCCTCGCCAGGATGCTCCTCACCGTCTGACAGCGTAAACACACAGCTGGAAGCGGGTGGAGGGGGAAGTGATGGGGAGTCGCTCGGGGGGGCTGAGGGATCCTGAACAGGCCGGGAGGTGAACGCGAGCTGTCCATCTGGCACCGTCAGAGGCAATTAAACGTATTCCACAGACTTTCCATCATATAAATTATTATTATTATTGTTATTATTGTTAATATTATTGTTGTTGTTATTATTACTGTTATTTTTATTTTATTTTATTTTATTTTATTTTATTTTATTTTATTTTATTTTATTTTATTTTTATTTTATTTTTATTTTATTTTTATATTTATAGTTATTGTTGAACAGGAAAACAGCGAGAAATCAAAGCTGAGGCCAGAAAAAATTTCCCTTTTTGACTCAATTTAATTATTAACAGTCACCTCGAGGTGCTTCATACTGTACAGACCCTACAATCAGTCAGAGACACCCTTTGACTGAGCACTTGGTGGCAGTGGGAAGGAAAAACTGTGTTTGAAGCCCTCGCCGGACTCAGAGATCCTGCAAAGGCACAGGTTTCTTCTTCTCGTCATACGTTGAAGAACTGCATGATGCTGCAGATGTTTTCTGTCCAGCTGTTACTCTGTACTTTACAGCACAAACAGAGGTTTGTGAATGCAGCCTCCGCCGAGGATCCTGCCGGCCTTCCCAGCTCAGCTTTGTTTAAACTGATCGATACTTCCTGTTTCCCGTTTGATGGATTATTCAGTGACGCTGGTTTTGTTTCTCCTGCTGCGGATCGATGTTCCACCTTGTTTATTTGTTTTCTGTCCAAATGTGAAGAATCGGCAGAAGATCGATGCAGCAGAACATTACAGCAGGAAGAGGAGCTGGGTTTGGACATCTCCATCAGCCCGGCTTAAAAGACGGACCAATGTGACATCAGCGCGTTTGTGGGCCAGGAAGCGTCTGGTGTGGGTTTGGCGATGAGCAGGTGTGGTCGGCGTGCTCAGAGCACAACACCGCGTGTTTGAATCCAAGCCTCAAAGCTTCAGCTTTTAAAAAGCGTCCCTGCGGAGAGAGCGGGAAGCGTCCGCCGCACAGTTCTGCTCAGGTGTTCGCTCAGGTGCTGATTGGCCGTTCACCTCTCCCCCGTCCTCACGCCGCCAACCTGAAAAACACAAACAGGACAAAGACGTAAAATCACAGAAGATTTATGGACAAATAAAAACTGTCTGAATCAGGAGAGTCGGTGTGTGAGCTGTGCCGGCTGTGGATGAATACATCGATAAAATAGTTCACAGAGCCACAGTGATATAAAGATCTCTTTAAATTTAGTTTTCCAGATCAAAACTGTAATTTGTGGTCGTGCACACAGCTCTGCGGCGGAGGTCGTGATGTGCAGCCTCGGCCTCCTGAACGCGAACCCTGTTCGGATTTCTCCCTGAATCCGGCTCATTGTGAGGAGAGCTTAGGATCCTCGCTCGGCCCATTCGTCGCTGCGGGATCAGGATCAAACTCAAAAGACGAGCTGCTGCATCTGAAATGTACACAAGTGGTTGGTTAAAGCGAGCCCCCCCCCCCGCACGTGGAGGAAATGCAGGAGGTGTAAGCCTCTTAGCGCCTCGTATCCTCCGAGGGTCGCGCTGAAATTGAACAGCTTCCAGCTTTTCCCTCTTGTTTGTCAGAGCAGATGTTGGAGCTCAATGGGAAGCTTAATGCTACCTACCCTCCACGCCGTATCGCCTCCCATCATGCCGAGCGTGTCGGGGGGGCAGATAAAGAAAACGTTTAGCCTCATTCATCTGCCTGATGGCACGCTGACGCTACAAAGACTCTCCTGCTGTCAGAAAATGAATCGCAGAGAAGCATTCAGAGCAAAGACGCCGGCCTGTAATCTGGACACTGGGATTATACTCTGAAGGCTGTCACTGCGGTACGGTGGCTCTGAAGGTCACGCACATTTACTAAAAACATGAATAAAGAGAAAATCACAAACATGTGGGAGACCTGCTGCACGGAGAGAAAACGCTCAGCGGCGAGGCCGCTAAAGGCCGAGAGACACGTGCCGTGTTTCAGGGACAGCTGTTTGCAGGGTCTCATCTTGTTTCTGGGATTAGGCGTGTCTGTCAGATTAGAACAGAACAGTGCTGCACACCCGCTGTGCTGGAGCAAAATAGAAATATGAGACGAGAGGAGTCGATACAGACACATCGCAGAACGATTCAGTCGTGTTTGGGGGCGCGGCCTTCAGTCGTGTTCGCTGGAGCGTGTTTCGCTGATGAAGTCGCTTCTTGGTCGTGTTTGTCTGACTTCACTGGATTTTTGAGATCTGGTGCTGTGGAACATTTTACTCTTAAATGTTGACTTTAAGTAATTGGATTACATGTAAAGTGTTATTAAGAATGATTCAGAAAAATATAATTAACTAAATAAACTCTGAATTTAAATTATAATTACTAAATAAATATTAATGTCAATTTAAAAAAGTATTAAAATAAAAATATTGATACTTTATACGTTTTTCAGTGCTGTGGTTACGTAAAGTAACCACGGAGGAAGACGTGGCGTGGGGGGAGGCGTGGTGTAGAGGCGGGAGGTTTAGAAGCAGCCAATCCAAGAGCGTCATTCATCTCTTTTAATTTAGAAACATAACGTCTGCAGAGGTCGACTGTGTGTGTGTGTGTTTGTGTGTTTGTGTGTTTGTGTGTGTGTGTGTGTGTGTGTGTTTGTGTGTTTGTGTGTTTGTGTGTTTGTGTTTGTGTGTGTGTGTTTGTGTGTGTGTGTTTGTGTGTGTGTGTGTTTGTGTGTTTGTGTGTTTGTGTGTGTGTGTGTGTGTGTGTGTGTTTGTTTGTGTGTGTGTGTTTGTGTGTTTGTGTGTGTGTGTGTGTGTGTGTGTGTTTGTTTGTGTGTTTGTGTGTGTGTGTGTGTGTGTGTGTGTGTTTGTTTGTGTGTGTTTGTTTGTGTGTGTGTGTTTGTGTGTTTGTGTCTGTTTGTGTGTTTGTGTTTGTTTGTGTGTGTGTTTGTGTGTGTGTGTTTGTGTTTATGTGTGTGTGTGTGTGTGTGTGTTTGTGTGTGTGTGTGTGTGTGTTTGTGTGTTTGTGTCTGTTTGTGTGTTTGTGTTTGTTTGTGTGTGTGTTTGTGTGTGTGTGTTTGTGTTTATGTGTGTGTGTGTGTGTGTGTGTGTGTGTGTTTGTTTGTGTGTTTGTGTGTGTGTGTGTGTGTGTGTGTGTGTGTGTGTTTGTTTGTGTGTTTGTTTGTGTGTGTGTGTGTGTGTGTTTGTGTGTTTGTTTGTGTGTGTGTGTGTTTGTTTGTGTGTTTCTGTTTGTTTGTGTGTTTGTGTGTGTGTGTGTGTTTGTGTTTATGTGTGTGTGTGTGTCTGTGTGTGTGTGTGTTTGTTTGTGTGTTTGTGTGTGTGTGTGTGTGTGTGTGTGTGTTTGTTTGTGTGTTTGTTTGTGTGTGTGTGTGTGTGTTTGTTTGTGTGTGTGTGTGTTTGTTTGTGTGTTTGTGTGTGTGTGTGTGTGTGTGTGTGTGTTTGTTTGTGTGTTTGTTTGTGTGTGTGTTTGTGTGTTTGTTTGTGTGTGTGTGTGTTTGTTTGTGTGTTTCTGTTTGTTTGTGTGTTTGTGTGTGTGTGTGTGTTTGTGTTTATGTGTGTGTGTGTGTCTGTGTGTGTGTGTGTGTCTGTGTGTGTGTGTGTTTCTGTGAGTGTGTTTGTGTGTCTGTGTGTGTGTTTGTGTTTGTTTGTGTGTGTTTCTGTGTGTGTGTGTGTGTGTTTCTGTGAGTGTGTTTGTGTGTTTGTTTGTGTGTTTCTGTTTGTTTGTGTGTGTTTCTGTGTGTGTGTGTGTGTGTTTCTGTGAGTGTGTGTGTGTCTGTGTTTGTGTGTGTGTCTGTGTGTGTTTCTGGGATCTTCTCCCTGTTATTTGTATTTAAGCAGATTTATTCATATTTTAACTCTCCGGATTTATAACTTTGTAAAACTCCTCCACTTCTGTCCTCCACTTCTGTCCTCCCCTTCTGTCCTCCCCTTCTGTCCGCCTGTCCTCCCCTCCTGTCCTCCCCTTCTATCCTCCCCTTCTCTCCTCCCCTCCTGTCCTCCCCTTCTATCCTCCCCTTCTCTCCTCCCTTTCTGTCCTCCCCTCCTGTCCTCCCTTTCTGTCCTCCCTTTCTGTCCTCCCCTTCTGTCCTCCCCTTCTGTCCTCTTGTCCTCCCCTTCTGTCCGCCTTTCCTCCACTTCTGTCCTCCACTTCTGTCCTCCCCTTCTGTCCTCCCCTTCTGTCCTCTTGTCCTCCCCTTCTGTCCGCCTGTCCTCCCCTCCTGTCCTCCCCTTCTATCCTCCCCTTCTCTCCTCCCCTCCTGTCCTCCCCTTCTATCCTCCCCTTCTCTCCTCCCTTTCTGTCCTCCCCTCCTGTCCTCCCTTTCTGTCCTCCCCTCCTGTCCTCCCCTCCAGTCTTCCCCTTCTGTCCTCTTGTCCTCCCCTTCTGTCCGCCTTTCCTCCACTTCTGTCCTCCACTTCTGTCCTCCCCTTCTGTCCTCCCCTTCTGTCCTCTTGTCCTCCCCTTCTGTCCGCCTGTCCTCCCCTCCTGTCCTCCCCTTCTATCCTCCCCTTCTCTCCTCCCCTCCTGTCCTCCCCTTCTATCCTCCCCTTCTCTCCTCCCTTTCTGTCCTCCCCTCCTGTCCTCCCTTTCTGTCCTCCCCTCCAGTCTTCCCCTTCTGTCCTCTTGTCCTCCCCTTCTGTCCGCCTGTCCTCCCCTCCTGTCCTCCCCTTCTATCCTCCCCTTCTATCCTCCCCTTCTCTCCTCCCTTTCTGTCCTCCCCTTCTATCCTCCCCTTCTCTCCTCCCCTCCTGTCCTCCCCTTCTATCCTCCCCTTCTCTCCTCCCCTCCTGTTTTCCCCTCCTGTCCTCCCCTCCTGTCTTCCCCTCCTGTCCTCCCCTCCTGTCCTCCCCTCCTGTCTTCTCCTCCTTTCCTCCCCTCCTGTCTTCCCCTCCTGTCCTCCCCTCCTGTCCTCCCTTTTTGTCCTCCCCTCCTGTCCTCCCTTTCTGTCCTCCCCTTCTTTCCTCCCTTTTTGTCCTCCCCTCCTGTCCTCCCCTCCTGTCTTCCCCTCCTTTCCTCCCCTCCTGTCCTCCCCTCCTGTCTTCCCTTTCTATCCTCCCCTTCTCTCCTCCCCTCCTGTCTTCCCCTCCTGTCCTCCCCTTCTATCCTCCCCTTCTATCCTCCCCTTCTCTCCTCCCTTTCTGTCCTCCCCTTCTATCCTCCCCTTCTCTCCTCCCTTTCTGTCCTCCCCTTCTATCCTCCCCTTCTCTCCTCCCCTCCTGTCCTCCCCTTCTCTCCTCCCTTTCTGTCCTCCCCTTCTATCCTCCCCTTCTATCCTCCCCTTCTCTCCTCCCCTCCTGTCCTCCCCTTCTATCCTCCCCTTCTCTCCTCCCTTTCTGTCCTCCCCTCCTGTCCTCCCTTTCTGTCCTCCCCTCCTGTCCTCCCCTCCAGTCTTCCCCTTCTGTCCTCTTGTCCTCCCCTTCTGTCCGCCTGTCCTCCCCTCCTGTCCTCCCCTTCTATCCTCCCCTTCTATCCTCCCCTTCTCTCCTCCCTTTCTGTCCTCCCCTTCTATCCTCCCCTTCTCTCCTCCCCTCCTGTCCTCCCCTTCTATCCTCCCCTTCTCTCCTCCCCTCCTGTCCTCCCCTCCTGTCTTCCCCTCCTGTCCTCCCCTCCTGTCTTCTCCTCCTTTCCTCCCCTCCTGTCTTCCCCTCCTGTCCTCCCCTCCTGTCCTCCTGTCCCAGCTCTTCTGCTGTCAGACGGTCATGTTAGCACCTGTAACCTGATGAACCTCATGAATTTGTTGCCAAACTGATGATGAAAGACAGTAAAAAGCGTAGAATAAAAACAGACGTCTGGCTGTGACTGTTGTTCTCTGTAATACTAACGTCTAACGTCTCCAGGATGACGTCTTCCATCGAAGCTCTCAGAGGGTTGGACGTTGTTTGTTTCTGTCAGTCTTCAGCATTTAGGACGACGCCTTTGGTTTCCTCTTCACACATTCAGGTGCCAATGAAAGCTCGTGGGGTCCTCTGCAGCGGAGGACGCCGCCCGGCCGTCTGTGACGGCGATCATTAATGTGCGTATGTACTTTGTGTGTTATTTTGTGTGTACTGGCTGCTGTCAGGTTTTTCCTGGTTAAAATAAATCAGGTAAAAGTTTTACTTGAATTTGACATCCTGCTGATGTCACAGCGATGCTGTGGAGCACACCCCGAGGCCTGGACGCTGCTTTGTGTCTACGAGTTTGGGGAAAAATTCTGCTTCTCTGAAAACATCAAAATCAATCTGAGCAGCGAAGCTACCAAAGAGCAGAACGAATATTTACACTTCCACACGATCATCTGCTGTTTCATGATGAATATAAAAACAGATCAGTGTTCGTTCATAAACCGGGTTTGATAAGTGATTAAATCCTTTAATCAAATGAGCTGCTGATGTAAAAGCTCTCACATATTTATGAATGAGTTTTATTTAAAAGCTCTTATTGTTGTTTTAAAATGCTAAAGTCTTTGTGGTCTTTGCGTCTGCGCTCGGCTCCTGTGCGCTCGAGTTATTTTGAAACGATTACGGAGGAAACTGTTAAGAAATGAGTCATGGCAAAAACTCAGGTGGGTGCTGCGCTGCGGTCGGCACACTTACACCTGAAAACCAACGTGATGAGCTCAACGTGACAGTTTCATGCATCAACCATATGCATATAAGAATATGAGCTGAACTCATCCTGAAACAGTCCTTCAATAATTTTTGGATTTAAGACAAAACAGACGAATAAATAAATTCTTTTAAAAAAAAACATTTTTCCAAGATGAATTAATTAAAAGCTAAATTACAAAAGGATTCATTTAAATATTTAACAGGATGCTCATATTTAGGTTTGAATTTCAGTTTGTTTCTGTGTTTAAATGATTAAATATAATAAATGTAATAATATAATTATAGTTCGTGTTAAAAGCACAAACTGAATTCACATTAAAGATGAAACGACTCCATAAATCTAATCAGATGCAGAAAAACAAAAAGGTCATTTTGTAAATAAAGAACAGATTTTTATTGGTTAAACCTGGACGTTTGTTTTGGTTGGATGGTTGTGCGAGGACGCCCCTCGTGTGCGCTGCTCTGGATTTAATCAAAGCGTCAGTTTTACAGCAGTGCAGCGAACGCGGCGCCGTCCTCTTTATTTAAAGATCAATAACAGCTGGATGACGGCTCGTTAAACGTGTGGAGGGTTTGAACTGGAACCTGGATAATGTTGTTAGAAATACGAGTGACACGAGCGCGTGGACGCTGAGGCCGCGGCTCGTTAGATCAGCAGCTCGTTATGTGTGTGAAGAAGAGCAGGCGGGTTAATAAAACTAGGCTTTAATGATACGTGAGGATTACAAACATCTGATCAACATAGAAAAACTGTCTCAACCTTCCTGTTAACAAATCAGAGTCTGCCCCGCCCCCCGGGGGCCGCGCAGACCCGTGGAAACGCTCTACACGTTCGCCGTGCCTCTGCTGTGCTCGTGTGGCTCCAACTGGCTCTGGCAGCGCAGCCGGCGGTCTCGGGCCGCCGTCTGCAGTAATCCGTTTAACGACGAGGCGCCGGCGTGCAGGGGCCCCGGGGGGCCGTAGGCGGAGTATCCGGGGATGAAGGGGGAGGCGTAATAGAAGTGTCGGGGCAAGGCGGGGCCGTGGGGGAACGGGGTCCGTTGCTGCCCCGCCCCCACGCTCTGTGAGTCACTACATCCTTTGCTTTTGTCCGAAGACGTGGCGATCTCGGCGAGCGACCAGAGTTTGGGTTTGGGGGCCACGTTCGGCCCCTGGGTGGTGCCGCAGGGGCGCTCCTTAGACCGCGGGCTCGGCGTGCGCGCCCCCTCCAGCACTCTGAGCGTTTCCGGGGGGGCGCTCCGAGGAGGGTCCGCCGACATGTCCACGGGTCTGCGGTCCACGGGGGAGTCCTTAAAGTCCAGCTCGTCGAATCCTCGATCGGCGTCGCTGCCGCCGTCGTCTCTGAACGCCACGCTGCGGGAGTCTGGGGGGGAGGCGGGGACAGGTCAGAGCAAACACACATCAGCGTTCAGCGTGCAGGGTTATGAGTTTGATTCAAACACACACAAACAAAATGCGCTGCATATTAGACCCCGCCCCCTCACATCTGCCTTATGGTCAAAGCCAATCAGCAGCGACTCTCACGACCAATGAATCGACTTTAAAGAAGAAAGAAAAGAGTTCAGCCTGAAAGTGTTTGATTCGTCCAGATCAATGACATCATCAGTGAGAAATAATCAATCAGAAGAACGCCGCCGCCGACCGTCTCCACGCTTCAGCATCATTAAGCGTCCACGCTCCCGTTTCTCTCGCCGTGCGCCCGCCGCTCTTCCAGAACATTCTTTGATTTTAGCCGATGATCTGATAAAGTCTGATCAATAATCTGATCTATAAACAGACCTGATCAGGACGGACCGCTCGCTCACACTCTCACACTAAAACCACAGATTTTATAAAAACCTCGTGAAACTGTTTCCACAGCAGCCGCTGCGATGATGTCATCACCTACAAGAACGGACGGAGAGGAGCGCCGGCTCTGTGCAAACGTCTCCGGGTTCCCGACGCGTGTCACGTGCAGGTCATTTTAAAACCCATCAATTAATCGATCAATCGATGGATGGACCCCTCCCCCCTCACTCACCAGCCTCACGCTTCGGCTCCGTCTCCTCGCCGCTCGCCTTCAGTGGCTCCTCGTCTTCTTCGTTGCGTTCCAGGTCGATGTTGTCCTCCTCTTCCTCGTCCTCGCTCCTGTTCCGTGGCGTCCACGTCATCTTGTTCTCCTTCTTCAGCCGGCGCCGGGCGTTGGCGAACCAGGTGGACACCTGCGTCAGGGTCATCTTTGTGATGATGGCCAGCATGATCTTCTCGCCCTTGGTGGGGTACGGGTTCTTCCGGTGCTCGCTAAGCCAGGCCTTCAGCGTGGCCGTGGCATCCCGTGTGGCGTTCTTCCTGTAGGCGGGGTCTCCATACGGATATGGGCCCAGCGCCCCAAACGGGTGGTAGTCCAAGGACCCGGAGATGCCCGAGGACGGGTCGTAACCCGGACTCTGAAACAGAAACCATCATGTTAGCGGTCAGCTCGAGTTCCCACGCAGTTTAACCCGAGGGTCACATGACCACACGGCTTCAAACTACAGACCCAAACACAGACGGAGGAAAGACCTCGCTCAGTCAGTTTAATCCACCGGAAAATCTCAGCCTCACAAAAATGTACAAGGTTCCTCCTTCAATTTAAAATACATTTAAAAAATAATTTAAAAATAATTTAATTTTTAAATTATTAAAGAATAAGTAAAAATAAATATAAAAATAAGTTTAAAACATTAAAAATATTAATGTTAATAAAAACATTAAAAATAATTTGCATTTTTTTTTTAAATAAAATAAATTAAAGAATAATTAAAACTAAATTTAGAAATTAAATTAATAAATATGAATAATAATTAATTCAAAAATAAATGACAAATAATTAAAAGTTATTTTTTTATCTTATAAATAAGATTTTCAAAAAAGATAAAAAACAGATTAAAATGAATTTTAAATAAATGTAATAATAAATTCAAAAATCATTGAAAATAAATGAGAAAAATAACTTTTTGAAGAGCACTGATATTTTCATTGTACGGACCGGAACCCGAGCCCTCCGCGCGCACTCACCACATAGGAGCTGAGCGCCGCGGCGGCGCGCGGCTCCCCTCCGTACGGCAGCTGGGGGCCGAAGCCGGGGGAGGTCGCCGGTCCGGAGTACGGAGCGAAGGCGGAGCCGGACGCGGAGCGGCCGAGCTCCTCGGAGCGCGCTCCCAGGAGGAGGCCGGAGCCGAAGGAGGAGTGCAGAGCCAGAGGCGCGTGGGGCTGGAACAGGAAGCCCTGAGGGTACGACATGACTTTTACGCGCGGGAGAAGTCGCGTCGGAGCGCGGGACGGAGGAGGGAAGAGCGGGCGGACAGGAGCGGGAGTTCCAGGAGCATCGCAGGAGGCTCGCGGCGGCACTTTGTCCGCTCCGGCTCTGCGCACCGATCTGCGCCGAACCCGCAGACAGACTGAGCGGAGAGGAGGCTCAGCTCCACCTCCGCACGCTCACACCTCCTCCTGCTCGCTCTCTCCTCTCCCCTCAGCCCGCGCGCACTCTGCGAGCAGGTGGAACTAACGCGACCCTACAAAATAAAAGCACCAGGATAATAAGGCTTCACGTTCCTCACACCTGCAGAGTTTCTGACTGTTTGTGCACGAAACACGTCATCAAAGTGCGCCGTGGACCAACATGTAGTTTATGAAATATTCCAAATGATTGTGACAAACAAACACGTGGGACCCGCAGGACTGTTAAACTGGCTACTCCACTCTTTAGCTCCTTTGGTTTGACTTAGCCAATAAAAACTTTCGGTTTAGGTTTAGCCAATAAAAATGCTTGGTTAGGTTCTTGGTTTAAATAAACTCCCAGCAGGACACTAACATGAGTTAATCTGTGTTCGGAGTGCAGAGGGTTTAAACCTGCATTACACCTGCCGGCCACCAGATGGCGATAGCAGTGGTTTCAAAGTGACTGTAGCTCTGCAGGGGTTTCTCATGTGACGTCACGCACACATTGGATTGGACGTGATACGACCTGCATTCACGTTGGTTGTTAGCATGTTGCTGCGTTCGCTTGTAGTTTGCACTGAAGACGATGATACGTCTGCAAACGCTCAACAAGAGCTCGCTGAGTGGGAGTAAAACTTGAAAATGTGAGCTCCAAACAGGAAATAGAAATATTTCACCCTCAGAGTTCAGAGTTGAACGACTTTTGCTTTAAAGGCAAATGATTATAATTCAATTTTTAGTAGTTGGCAGGTGTTTGCAGACAAGTTGGCATCTGCCATACAAACTATAGCAAAGAGAGGTTATCGTGCTGTGTTTCAGGAGGAAGGATTATGCTCATTGGCTAAAACATGTGATTGGCTGGTCATTAGCCCATGAGTGCGCGGTTCAACAGCTCTGGTTTTAAAAAAACGCTCATGCTGAGGTTTTGAAACTTAAGCAGATGACGTATCAGATGCTACATCACAATTAACAGCCTCAGGGGTCAGTAGGAAAAACTAACTTCTACACAGAGGAAAAATCATCAGGAGGCGGGGTTTGAGTATCACAAAAGTTACATTCCTTCATTCATTTTCAGTTTAATTGATTACTTCCTGTAGAAATGTCATCAGTTATAATTGTGTGACTTAAGAAGCGTTCAGGGCGTGATGTCACTTCAGGTGTTCGGGATTCCACTGATGCGTAACAGGTGATGGTGTGAGCAGGACAGATGCCGTGACAAGCAGTACAATCCTGTGAAACATCAAACCCGGCCGTCCCGCTCTCTCTGCTGAACGGTGTTGAATTATGAACTTGGTGGCGATCAATCTGCTGACTGATTGGTGTGGGTGTGGGAGAGCGTGGACACCTGTGGCTGATGCTGAGTGTCCTGAGAGCAGCTCAGTGAACTTTGAGGATCTAAGCCCACACCGCCTCCGCCTAATCTGATTAGTGGGGACTATAATTAGCAGAGTGCCAGCAAGGCGAACACTTCCCGCGTCAGTGGAAGTCCGGTCGCTGCTTTTCGGTGAAACCAGCTGAAGTCCACCTCTAATGGCCACGTCCACGGATTTTCAGAACGAGGCTGCAGGAATTTCCACGTTTGCAGGTAGGAGCACAGCGAGGAAGCCGAGTTCGGTGCATTAACTGCCGTTGATCCCAACGCTCCACAGGCCATTTCACGCCGTCACAGGTTCTCTCTCACAAACGTCATCCTGTTTGGAAATACGTTTACCATCATACTTTGGGATGTAAACAATAGTTACTACTACTAGTTAGACATTCCTGTAAATGCTACAAATATTTCATTTTAATTCCCTGTAAGCCTTTTGTTATAGTAAATAAATGAAGATTACAAAGCATCATGGGACTTTTCAATGACATTTTACTGTAAGTTTGCATAAACTTTATTTAAAAGATGGACAGCTGTGACCCAAAGAGGAACAGGACAGGTAAAAACAAAGACTCTAAATCAGCTAAAGAGACCAAACAGTTTGTGTATCAGGATGTAAACATGTTTATTTAACGTGGAGTCTATGGGGACGGACTTACTGTTGCCTCTGCTGGACATCACAGGAACTGCAGCTTTATTTAGTTTGAACTTTGGTAAAGTGAACAAAGATGGAGGTTACGAAACACAAATGTTAAGGTTTCAAAATCGACTTCGAAATGATGTCATGGGGGCTCCTTCCATCTTTGGTATACAGTCTGATTCAGCTCAGATCCTCATGCTGCACGTTCTTCTACCTCTAGGTCATCGATATTCCCGTGTTTTTGATCATGTGACTGATGGATGTCAGCGTAGTGCAGGATCTGAAATGTTAGGCAGAGTCACCTCGGCCTTTGTTTCCCGAATTAAGTTTAGTCTAGACTCCATTTTCATTTTATTAAGTCTGGGCCTGGCTTTAGTCTGAGATGTTTTTAATCCCTCCTCCTGCTTTAGGTGACGGTCTGAGTGAGACGGCTCGATTTGAGTCTGCGATGATGCGATGCTAAACGAATATTGATTTGCTGCAGTGAATCCTGGTAAAGTGAGCAGCCTCTCTCCGGCTGCACTGAGGGGGAAACAACGCGAGTCGGCTGATCCTCTGCAGAGGCTGAGCAGTTTAACAGAGACGTTTTCATGCTTTTTAAAGCATCTTTCATTAAAGCCCTCTGCACCGGCCGAGGTGCGCGCCTCTCCTCCTCCGCCTCCTCCTCGGGTGCTGATGATGCTCAGGAGGGCGAGCCCACCGAGGGCTTCCTGCTGGATGGAGTAATGACTCGGAAAAGCTCTTTCATCATCTCCACGGCGAGCCCCCCAGCAGGCCCGCCCCTGGAATGACACTGTTCTGCTGTTTTATCATATCAAAAAGTTATGTTCACAATTTGCACGAACAAAGTCGAACACTGAGGGAAGTGTGGCGGCGGCGTTTCCTCCGTATTCTCAGTGGCACGACTCTTTTGTGAAGATTTCCACATGAAAGGAGCGCTCGTTTGTTTCCTCCAGCAGCTCCCGAATGAGCTCAGCCCGCAGGGCAGATGTCCAGAGGTTACTTAACGACTGTGTGTTTAATTAATTGGAAAACACTCGTTTTTAATAGTTATTATTCAAGTATGAAATGCAATCCTTGTAATCTGTGTGCACACATAATTAGCACCCATGAGATTTCAGCATGCAGTGCTTCAGAGAGGAGACGGTTACATCAAACCGGCGCACATCCTCATTCAATGGTTGTTTACACGCTGATCAATGAGCACTGTAATCAAATGAGAGGCAGAATTTAAGAGTGCGGCGAGTCCATCGGCAGGAAATCAGTCTGCACTCAGGTCTGATCCTCTCACGGCTGTCTGATGAAGTGCTGGATCAGACCGAAGCTGTTTGCATTACAGAAAACCCAAACCAGGTGTGAGGGGACAGGTGTGAGAGGACAGGTGTAAGAGAGGACAGGTGTGAAAGAGAACAGGTGTGAGGGGACAGGTGTCAGAGGGGACAGGTGTGAAAGAGACCAGGTGTGAGGGGACAGGTGTGAGGGGGGACAGGTGTGAGAGGACAGGTGTGAAAGAGAACAGGTGTGAGGGGACAGGTGTGAAAGAGACCAGGTGTGAGAGAGGACAGGTGTGAGGGGGGACAGGTGTGAGAGGACAGGTGTGAGAGAGGACAGGTGTGAAAGAGAACAGGTGTGAGGGGACAGGTGTGAAAGAGAACAGGTGTGAGAGAGGACAGGTGTGAAAGAGAACAGGTGTGAGGGGACAGGTGTCAGAGGGGACAGGTGTGAAAGAGACCAGGTGTGAGGGGACAGGTGTGAGGGGACAGGTGTGAGGGGGGACAGGTGTGAGAGGACAGGTGTGAAAGAGAACAGGTGTGAGGGGACAGGTGTGAGAGGGAACAGGTGTGAGAGAGGAAAGGTATGGGGGGGACAGGTGTGAGAGGACAGGTGTGAGGGGAGACAGGTGTGAAAGAGAACAGGTGTGAGAGAGGACAGGTGTGAGGGAGGACAGGTGTGAGGGGGGACAGGTGTGAGAGAGGACAGGTGTGAGGGGACAGGTGTGAGAGGACAGGTGTGAGGAAGGAGAGGTGTGAGGGAGGACAGGTGTGAGAGAAGACAGGTGTGAGGGGACAGGTGTGAGAGGACAGGTGTGAGGGGAGACAGGTGTGAAAGAGAACAGGTGTGAGAGGGGACAGGTGTGAGAGAGGACAGGTGTGAGGGGGGACAGGTGTGAGAGGGGACATGCGTGAGAGGACTGGTGTGAGGGGGGACAGGTGTGAGAGAGGACAGGTGTGAAAAAGAACAGGTGTGAGAGGACAGGTGTGAGAGGGGACAGGTGTGAGGGGGGACAGGTGTGAGGGGGGACATGTGTGAGAGGACTGGTGTGAGGGGGGACAGGTGTGAGAGGACAGGTGTGAGAGAGGACAGGTGTGAGGGGGACAAGTGTGAGAGAGAACAGGTGTGAGAGGGGACAGGTGTGAGAGGACAAGTGTGAGAGAGAACAGGTGTGAGAGAGGACAGGTGTGAGAGAGAACAGGTGTGAAAAAGAACACGTGTGAGAGGACAGGTGTGAGAGGGGACAAGTGTGAGAGAGAACAGGTGTGAGAGGGGACAGGTGTGAGAGGACAAGTGTGAGAGAGAACAGGTGTGAGAGAGAACAGGTGTGAGAGAGGACAGGTGTGAAAAAGAACAGGTGTGAGGGGAGAGGTGTGAGAGGACAGGTGTGAGGGGGGGCAGGTGTGAGAGAGAACAGGTGTGAGGGGGGACAGGTGTGAGAGAGAACAGGTGTGAGGGGAGAGGTGTGAGAGGACAGGTGTGAGGGGGGGCAGGTGAGAGAGAGAACAGGTGTGAGGGGGGACAGGTGTGAGAGGGGACAGGTATAAAAAAAGGACAGGTGTGAGGGGACAGGTGTGAGGGGACAGGTGTGAGGGGGGAAAGTGTGAGAGGGGACAGGTGTGAGAGGACAGGTGTGAGGGGGGACAGGTGTGAGAGAGAACAGTTGAGAGGGGACAGATGTGGAGGGGGGACAGGTGTGACAGGGGACAGGTGTGAGGGGGGAAAGTGTGAGAGGGGACAGGTGTGAGAGGACAGGTGTGAAAAAGAACAGGTGTGAGGGGGACAGGTCTGAGAGCGGACAGGTGTGAGAGGGTACAGGTGTGAGAGGACAGGTGTGAGAGAGGACAGGTGTGAAAG
This sequence comes from Neolamprologus brichardi, assembly GCF_056152115.1. Classification (NCBI taxonomy): domain Eukaryota; kingdom Metazoa; phylum Chordata; class Actinopteri; order Cichliformes; family Cichlidae; genus Neolamprologus; species Neolamprologus brichardi. Next base: position 68,962,417 of record NC_142110.1, read on the forward strand.
AGAACAGGTGTGAGGGGACAGGTGTGAGAGAGGAAAGGTCTGGGGGGGGACAGGTGTGAGAGGACAGGTGTGAGGGGAGACAGGTGTGAAAGAGAACAGGTGTGAGGGGAGAGGTGTGAGAGGACAGGTGTGAGGGGAGGCAGGTGTGAGAGAGAACAGGTGTGAGGGGGGACGGGTGTGAGAGGGGACAGGTATGATAAAGGACAGGTGTGAGGGGACAGGTGTGAGGGGGGTGTGAGAGGACAGGTGTGAGAGAGGACAGGTGTGAAAAAGAACAGGTGTGAGGGGAGAGGTGTGAGAGGACAGGTGTGAGGGGGGGCAGGTGTGAGAGAGAACAGGTGTGAGGGGGGACAGGTGTGAGAGAGAACAGGTGTGAGGGGAGAGGTGTGAGAGGACAGGTGTGAGGGGGGGCAGGTGAGAGAGAGAACAGGTGTGAGGGGGGACAGGTGTGAGAGGGGACAGGTATAAAAAAAGGACAGGTGTGAGGGGACAGGTGTGAGGGGACAGGTGTGAGGGGGGAAAGTGTGAGAGGGGACAGGTGTGAGAGGACAGGTGTGAGGGGGGACAGGTGTGAGAGAGAACAGTTGAGAGGGGACAGATGTGGAGGGGGGACAGGTGTGAGAGGGGACAGGTGTGAGGGGGGAAAGTGTGAGAGGGGACAGGTGTGAGAGGACAGGTGTGAAAAAGAACAGGTGTGAGGGGGACAGGTCTGAGAGCGGACAGGTGTGAGAGGGTACAGGTGTGAGAGGACAGGTGTGAGAGAGGACAGGTGTGAAAGAGAACAGGTGTGAGGGGACAGGTGTGAGAGAGGAAAGGTCTGGGGGGGGACAGGTGTGAGAGGACAGGTGTGAGGGGAGACAGGTGTGAAAGAGAACAGGTGTGAGGGGAGAGGTGTGAGAGGACAGGTGTGAGGGGAGGCAGGTGTGAGAGAGAACAGGTGTGAGGGGGGACGGGTGTGAGAGGGGACAGGTATGATAAAGGACAGGTGTGAGGGGACAGGTGTGAGGGGGGTGTGAGAGGACAGGTGTGAGAGAGGACAGGTGTGAAAGAGAACAGGTGTGAGGGGACAGGTGTGAGGGGAGACAGGTGTGAAAGAGAACAGGTGTGAGAGAGGACAGGTGTGAGGGAGGACAGGTGTGGGGGGGCAGGTGTGAGAGAGGACAGGTGTGAGGGGACAGGTGTGAGAGGACAGGTGTGAGGGAGGACAGGTGTGAGGGAGGACAGGTGTGAGGGGTCAGGTGTGAGAGAGAACAGGTGTGAGGGGAGAGGTGTGAGAGGGGACATGTGTGAGGGGGGACAGGTGTGAGAGGACAGGTGTGAGAGAGAACAGGTGTGAGAGGGGACAGGTGTGAGAGGACAGGTGTGAGAGAGAACAGGTGTGAGAGAGGTCAGGTGTGAAAAAGAACAGCTGTGAGGGGACAGGTGTGAGAGAGAACAGGTGTGAGGGGGGGCAGGTGAGAGAGACAACAGGTGTGAGGGGGGACAGGTGTGAGAGGGGACAGGTATGAAAAAGGACAGGTGTGAGGGGACAGGTGTGAGGGGACAGGTGTGAGGGGGAAAGTGTCAGAGGGGACAGGTGTGAGAGGACAGGTGTGAGGGGGACAGGTGTGAGAGGACAGGTGTGAGAGAGAAAATATGTGAGAGAGGACAGGTGTGAGAGGGGACGGGTGTGAGAGGACAGGTGTGAGGGGGGACAGGTGTGAGGGGACAGGTGTGAGGGGGTACAGGTGTGAGAGGGGACAGGTGTGAGGGGACAGGTGTGAGAGGGGACAGGTGTGAGGGGACAGGTGTGAGGGGGGACAGGTGTGAGAGGGGACAGGTATGAAAAAGGACAAGTGTGAGGGGATAGGTGTGAGGGGGGAAGTGTGAGAGGGGACAGGTGTGAGAGGACAGGTGTGAGGGGGGACAGGTGTAAGAGGACAGGTGTGAGAGAGAAAATATGTGAGAGAGGACAGGTGTGAGAGGGGACGGGTGTGAGAGGACAGGTGTGAGGGGGGACAGGTGTGAGAGAGAACAGGTGTGAGGGGACAGGTGTGAGGGGGACAGGTCTGAGAGGGGACAGGTGTGAAAAAGAACAGCTGTGAGGGGACAGGTGTGAGGGGGTACAGGTGTGAGAGGGGACAGGTGTGAGAGGACAGGTGTGAGGGTGTACAGGTGTGAGAGGGGACAGGTGTGAGAGGGTACAGGTGTGAGAGGACAGGTGTGAGGGTGTACAGGTGTGAGAGGGGACAGGTGTGAGAGGGGACAGGTGTGAGAGAGGACAGGTGTGAGGGACTTTGGTGGGGAGTATTGTGATGAGTTTACGGCTCATTATTCAGCATCAGACAGATCATACAGGTGGTGCTGCTGACTGTATTGGCTAAACTACACCTGTCTCATCCACCCATTACCTGCTGCTCTCCAGAGTCAGGCTGTGGAGGCAGAAGGCCGAGCAGTTACTCCAGCCACGCTTCGCAGGTCCTCGTGGGGTCCCGAGGCATTCGCAGGCCAGATGAGATACAAAATCTCTCCAGCCTGCCGAGCCCAGGACACCAATGGGAGGCATCCATTCCTGACTCCTCCTCCTCTTCCTCTCTCACCTCATCATTCTCTGTGTCGTTGGCCATGTTTGTTTGCTTCCTGGGGAGATTTGAGGATGGGTTCCTGCTTCTTCGTGCAGTTTAACATCAGCTCTGTGGGAGATGCTGCGTTGGTGGTTTAACTTAAAGTTTATTTTTTGGCTTTGGCTGATTCTGAATGTGTAGGCTTTATGAGAATGTGTAGGCTTTATGAGCGCTGAAATTCTTTCAGTTGATCTGAGGGATGGTTTTCAGTTTGCAACGACTCAAAGTGAGCCTGTTGTTTGTCTGAGGTGCTGGTTTCAGTTCTCTGTGACACTGAACCTTTACATTCAAACTCCTGCCTGCATGAATCACACACACGGCCTCTCATTCAGTCAACTTCCTGTTTTATTTTGAAGGTTCCCCATGTAGGTTTCTGTTTGCCTTTGTTCTTTTTCTCGGCCTCGTAGAGTTCCCCTGGTCCTCGCTTCCCCTCTGAATTTGCCTGAGGTTCATAGCACGCTGATGTTACCCAGCGACATGTTTAAGAACCTGCAGCTGACCGTCGTCTCTGGACTTCTAGTCTTGGCTGGAAAAACCAAGAAAGGATAAATTTATGCAGATCTTGGAGATCTTCCCTCGCTGTCTGCTGGAGCCTCTGTTGGACGAATGATTTCATATCATTTCTCTGATCACATCAGCATAAAACCAGCAAAACATTCTCAAACAGCAGAAAATACACAGCACGAGGACGACGTCCATCTGTGACGTGTGAATGTCACCATGTAGCAAATGAGAGGCAGACAAATATCAGACACGTGATGTTTGTATGTGAAACGCTCTCCATGAGCTGTCAGTCAAACAGGTAAAACATGCAGACACGTGCATTTGATCAGATCTGATCAGGATCGTGATTGGAAACGGCATCAGAAGACTACGTGCTGTGAGCTGGTTCTGTTTAAGTGTAATCAGGTGTTTCACATCTTCTTTCAGGTAAAACTACAAACACGATGCAGCCGCCTCAGCAGCCTTGTCCCTCCGTGACAGAAGCTCCAGCCGAGAACCCGAGAGTCCACCAGAGTCCCGATGAAGCAGCTCTCTGCTGGAGCACAGACCCAGGTCACCTCCCAGAGGACGACGAGCAGGAGGAACATGATCCAGATCCACCTCAGGACCAGCCAGAGGTCCAGGAAGTGAAGCAGTGTGCAGCAGCTGATGACCAAGAGGCGGGAGGCCAGGAGCAGGAGGTTGGAGGTGAGAGGTCACGAACTGTTGTGTGAGGATAGCTGGACAGAAGCATCAGTTAAAACCAGGTTTAGGTTCTGAATGAACTCTGGTCATCATGTGACCACAGACGCAATGCCAAAGCGCACCTGTCAGCAGAGAGAGCAGGCTGAGCAGCAGCCAGGTGATGGTGTGTCGGAGGCTCGTTTAAACGCTCCTTCTTTGAGGGAACCGCGGCGTCAGCAGGCATCGTTACAGCGCGAGTGACGGAGCACGACTGAAGGCGGAGTAAACAGAGAAGAAGCGATCGCTGAAGCTAGGAGCGCTCCTCCTAGAGGAGCTGCCTCTGAGGACCATCGCAGCGGCGACCATCCAATGGGAACGCAGCAGAGCTGACGCTGTAATATGGCGGTGCAGATGCTACCTGGGACTTTGTCTCACTCTGGAAAACGTTTGCCAGCCTCGGCAGCGTGGGACGGCTGTAAGATGGCGGCTCTGCAGCGTGTTTGTGATGCACGCTGAGCGCAGGACTGAGCCTGGGAAAGGAAACGCAGGGGCAAACAAGCAGAGGACTGTGGTTTGTGGTCGGCATCGTCACTCTGCAGCCAGCAGCTCGCCGCTGTGCCGCTGTGCCGCTGCCTCACGCTGTGACCGGGACCGACAGATTATTGGGAACACGCCGCGGCCGCTCGGCCTGCGTTACTCCCGCTGCTCCCAATGAAGCTGGTCTGTTTGGAGGCGGAGCTTCCCTCTGTCACAAGAACATGAGAACCTGAGAGGCTGCAGCAGTCAGTCAGAGTGCACCAACGCACCACAACAGGAAGTGATGGAGGTGTGATCACACCTACACCTCTCTGCACATGTGAGAGCAGCTAATAGATCCTGTTTAAGATAAGCACAGGAAATACCTAGCAGACACACACACACAGACACACAGACACAGACACACACACATATACACACACAGACACACACACAGACACACACACATAGACACACACACACAGACACACAGACACACACACACACAGACACACACACACACACACAGACACACACAGACACACACACACACAGACACACACAGACACACACACACACACAGACACACACAGACACACAGACACACACACACACAGACACACACACACACACACAGACACACACAGACACACACACACAGACACACACAGACACACACACACACACACACAGACACACACACACAGACACACACACACAGACACACACACACAGACACACACAGACACACACGTCATTTGGGGGGAGGGACGATCTTGAACTTGAACTCTGAGGATCAGCACATTAAGGAATTTTATTTTTACTCTATTTTGAGAATAAAGTTGAAATAACAGCTGAAGTTTCAGCACAGCCGCGGCTCGTGGAGATCGTTCTTTGATGCTGAACATGTGGTCAGCAGGAAAAACACACAAACATGGAAAAGCTGGCAGAAACATCTGGACAGATGTGAGGTCATCGATGGTCATGGAGCAGTAAGAGGTCGGCTGTTGTATCACAGGACGGACGATCAGCTTGTCTCACTGACTCGTCTACACGAGCGTCTGTAATCGTAAAATTTCAACTCTGTTCTCAAAGTCAGAAACATGATTCATGTGAACGTTGATGCTGACGTTCCTTCGTAGATTTCACCTCCTGAGTTTCTGCTGATAAGTAACGTCTCGATGTAACTATAGCAACCTCTGAGAAAAACACAGACCATCAGATAAAGGTGGGCTTGTCTTCACGTTTGGCCTCCATCTGTTTACATGCAGCTTTGCCTCCAGACCCAGACTCCAACCTAATGATGGAGGTAGCCAATCAGGACGAAGCCAGGGAGTCAGGCGGTAGCGTGCCGTCGCCGGTCGTCACTGAGACAGAGCAGGTGAGTCCAGAGACGGCTCATCTTTATTCATGGCTTCATCTCTGTTGGCAGCGCTCGCAGGTCGCTCTTCTTCTCCACATTTGCTGCTTTGTTCTTTCTGTAAACGGCGCCTCTGATCAAGTTCAAAGCCCGGCCCTCCTGACAGTCTCTCTTCATCAGCCTGACACCTTTTTCTGCGTCTTCAAAACCACTTTTCCTCGTTTTCATGTTCCCGTGCGCCGCGTCTGTGCGTTTAGAGCGGTAATTATGCGCCGCGTAGCCGCTCGTGTGGATTTTAGGCGTTTTCAGTAATGATTTTGTTCACCGTGAACTATTTTAAATGTTCGTATTTTCATTGCGCTCTTTTATCTCAAACGTCCTGCTTTTCAGATCGTGACAGACTCGTCTTCGTGCTGTTCCTCGCCACCGTCGTCAGCGACTCCACTCGTGTCGTTTTCCACATGCAAACAATAATCAGTATTTTATCAGTGAAGCTCGTTGCCCCTCCTGACACGAGACACCGAGAAGCGTCTGCATGTCTGCAGGCCGTCACATCTCGTCCCGCATCACGCATCCAGTCAGTCACATCATCAGTAAATAAATGCGTCAGCGTGCAATGACAGGCCGCACACGCTCAGAGCGCAGCTGACGAGCGTGTGCGGACCAGTCGACGTCTTCCATACAAATTTCACAAGGTTTCCTTCATTTTACTCTTCCAGCAACCACTCAGCATCCAGCTTGTTTTCCTTAGCAACCAGAGGTCGCCAGGCGGTTGTCAGTGGCTCTGTATACACGTGAGACCACAGGAAGTGAAGAACATGCTAGTGCTAGCTGCTTCCAGGTGACTGAAGCGACTACCAATGCGAGTGAAGAGTACCTTTGACTGATAATAATAATAATAACCTGGTAATAAATATATTAGACGGTCACCTAGGCAACCGGAGCCTGGATCGTCCAACCAGCTCTCAGCTTCTAAGTAACAAACAAATCGCTGCCATCGTGGACACAGCGCTAGCGTCATTTCCTGTTTTAGGCTAGTTTCTCACCGTGTCTCGTCTTACTTCCTGTTTTTGTGATTTTCTGCCCCGCCCACATCGTCTCCGCCTGTGTCCTGTCTTCCTGCTCATTACCTTTTTCATCTTTTTTTCTTTTTCATGACTCTGTACAGAGTCTTGATGATGTCACAAATCAAGAAAGGATGTAAACACTTGCTGTGAAAACGAGTCTAAGAAAAGTCTGCTGGCCACAGGAAACAGGAAATGGAAGCAGGAGATACTTGAACCTGCAGAGGGGGGGTGGGCGCTCCTCTGAGAGGTTTGCATTACCCACCCTCGTGTGAGCGCGCTCACTGATCCAAAGCGCCTCCAAATAAGTTTCCTCTGCAGCTCTGCAGCTCACAGCGGAGGACCACTTAAAGCAAATTGACTTTACTGATGTGAATTATGACGATACTGATATCATGCATAAAGTTATTTACCCTCTGAAGGATTGAAATAAGTCATTCCCTCAGATACGGGGAACTAATATGAATGCAAATAGGATTAGGCTCCTGCATTAGTGTCTGATAAACAATTTACAGGCCTGAGCGTTCACCAGGGGATTCGCTCCACACGGCGCCTGGAACGGGGGGGTTAACCCTCCATCCTCTGCGAGCGTTCGCCTTCACCGCGTCTGCAGACAAATAAAGAAACGCAGATTATTGGAGAAGTCGCCGATTTACGTTTAAATCAGATCCGATCTGTCCCGAAGGGGAAGCTCCGACCGAGGACGACGCGACAAATGGAATTACAGCCAAACCGCAGAGCGAGCACGCGGTGAACGACGCCCCGCAGGCCGCCGCTGACAGAGTTAATATGCAGCGAGAGATCTCAGGTGTGCCCGAACCTGCAGCGGGGCCCAGCTTCTTGAGCTTCGTCACTGAAGGCAGGAAAGCCATGAGAACACGTGTGCAGAGTTCACTGAAGCAGCTCACCCACCCTCAGGCTGCTGTTTGACTATCCCGCGCTCTTATTTTGAAAGCTTAGGCCCTTCCTGTCTGGTTGGACACGTTTAGTCTGGGAGTCCAAGCTGAGAAACTCAGATCAAATCAAAGCCAATAAAGTTAAAAACAGACTGCTGTTACAGCAGCTGTGCATGACTCACAGCTTAAAATAATCCTTATTTGTTTTATACTCAACTCCTTCTGTGACTGACACAAGCTCCTCCCCTTTTAAGATATCTTTCTGATGATTGGCCAACTTCATCACTTGAAATGTACACTGAGTACTTTTTCTCTGATTATTAAAGTACACGTTGTTCCAGAGACTGCAGTACTTTTACGTGTACTCTGTGTGCTGTAAAAGTGTTTTCAGCCTCTTTCCACAGCACATGACGAACCTGATCACATGTCCACACAAACATACGACCACGTAAAATGAGCAACAATCTGATTGTCGTGTGGAAGCTCTGAGATTTCTTCTTCATTGGTGAGAAAAGTTTATAACTCAGTCGACGTTCTGCCTTTGCAGCTTTGATGCTGTTCAGTCTTTACTGGTAACGTCTGAAACGAGCCCCTGCGCGACTGTAACACGCCAGGCTTCACCGCCAAACCTGGAGAATCGTGTAGACATAGTAGCGATGGGCGCCTCGGCCAGCGTGGCGTTCAGACATTTTGTTTATCAGTAAACGTGCGCTCATCTAATGCTCCAGCTGATCCAACGAGTGCTTGTTGGTCCACAGAGAAACACAGAGATGGCGGTTCGAGGCCGCCGGCCTGACGGATGTTTTAAACCTGGGACTGCGGTCGAAGAAGCATCGCTGCAGAAAGCGGGCGGACCCTCAGACCCGCCGACCTCCAGCGGCGACGGAGGAGACGTGACCTGCTGCGACCTGCTGTCTCTGAAGAGCGACTCGGTATCTTTGGCCAGCGAGTCCAACGTGTTCAGGAGGGTGAGTGAAAGACGAAGAGCCGGGGCGCTCACGCAGACTTTTGTTTCCGAAGCAGGAAATCGGAAATGGCGAGCAGCTGTTGGGATTACACCAGCCCGACAGCTGCACCTGCACGAGCTCTGCTGGGTGTTTGTGAGCAGTGTTGCCAACTCCTCAGTAAGGAAAATCGCTATTGGCTGTCCTAAAAGTCGCTAGAAGTCGCTAAATGACGTCATCACCTAATTTGCATAATTGGTCATGCTAATGTAATTGTAACCTATGTTGTTGGAGAGAGAAATAACATCGTGGAAGAGACATAAAGTGAGTAAAAAACATCCTAAATGCATTTAGAGTTTATTTAGAACTACAAATTAAATTTCTTTTAGCAATTATTGTTTTTTTAATGTCACAATTCCAACCCTGCTCCTTAATCCGGGCTTGGACCGGCAAAAGTGACCCGAAATAGGCACTCTGGTGGAGTTACTGTGTGTGTGTGTTTATAAGTAGTTTTAAACCTGATCCACAAAACAGCATAAGAGTAAAAGAAGAACTGACTGCGTTACAGCACCCGCTGCTTGTTGAGAGTAAAAGCGATATGCGCTTTCACGTCTTTTTTTAGCGACTTTTTTTTAGAAAAAAAGTCGCTAGGGGGTCTGAAAACTCGCTAAATATAGCGACAAAGTCGCTAAGTTGGCAACACTGTTTGTGAGTCTGACAATAATGTTACACAAATCTGTGTCTCTGCACACAGAAACTCACATTATGTGACATCACTCCTTGCTCCGAACACGGAACGCCAAAATAAAAGCACAAAAAAATAGGAAATATTTGCTGTAAATAGTTGATTTACAGGTGATTTCTGTGGCTTTAGGCATGAAGAAGAATCACGCTTCCATGATTAACTTATTGTTTGTCCATCGTGGACTGAGCACAGAAACGCTGAGCGCTGTGGGCAGGTACACATCAGCTATAACATCCATGTCCAGCCCATAGTGTTTCTTACAGTGCAGTTTGTTCCACGATGAGGACAGAGGGAGGGTCTGCATGTTAGTGCAGCTTCTTCCTGTAACGATGGAGCTGCACGATGCAGGTACGCCCTAGGTGACATCACATGGTCACTGTTTGTTCAGAACAAACCTTCAGTAAGAGTCAGACAACACTGCAGTAAATGTTTGAATTTTTGAATGGAGTCTGGTGTGTGGCTACCCAGACTGTGATGTCAACAGAACCAAAACTAAACCGTGAGTGAAACAGGAAGACCCGCCCACTTCTCCACGTTTATCAGGGTGGTAATAAAGTGTAACGCACTGATAGAAACTATTGTGTTTAATTACCCTTAATTGGGTTTATCATTTATTAATGGGTGTTGTGAAGTTCGTTGACCTTAAACTAAAGGATGAGGTTGAATGAGGAGAAACAGGAAGTGCTCAGGTGACGTCAGGTGAGCTCAGCCTGAGCGAGGCTCCGTCTACGTTTTTAATGCGATCAAATCTGTTTCACCTTTGCCGTCCCACCTTTTAGATCTGAGTAATCACACGTGTTCGCGCCCTCGCGTTCAGCCTCTCGCGCTTACATTCGGACGCTGGCGAGGAAAAGCTGACCCCATCTTGTCGTGATGAACCTAGTGGACTGAACGGACTCCCGCCCTCTGCAGAGGTATCATCACGCTGGTGGCAGGCTCCACATCTACCCCGCCGAAAGAAGCTACGGCGTAATCATAATTCTCTTGACCTCCGATGACCCCTGCGAGGCTCTGACAACGAGGGCCACGCGACACAACAGATGGCGCCGCCCGCTCCAAAATGTCTTTTCATTTCTCGAACAATCACGCTGCGGCAGCGCTGAATGAGAGGGCAGATTACATAAGGCGGGGTTCCCGGGGTGAGATGAGAGCTTTTTCTCCAAAACGCCGCAGTCGTTATCGCTCTCATTAAATTCCTCCTCTGACTCGGCGCCTGCTTTGAATCCATCCATCGGAACAACACGGCGGCGGGAAATTCTCAATTAATATGTTAATGTGTGCGAGATATTTCATCACAGGAAGCAGAGCTCAGCGCGCTCACAGGTTAGCGCCGAATTACAGGAGACCCACAAACAGCATCATCCCAGCCCACAGCGGCGCTTTGGAGCAGGAACGGGCCTGAAGGAGCTCCAGGAGGCCCCTCCCACCCACAGAACATAAACATACTGTTCGCTGTTCTTTAGCTCGTGCTCCAGGCCCGATACGTCCGTGAGACCGAGTTTGTGGATCGGGGATTAAATGAGTGAACGTTACGTGAAGTGTGTGCGCTCACATCGACATCAGAGCTGTGTGAAAATAAAAGCTTTGGATGCACTTTCTTCTTGTATGCAGACATTTCTAAAGGAAGAACTTTATGCTGTTAAACCATGAATAAAAAGTATACTTTTGTGTCTTTTGCCATAACTTTATGCAACCAATGCATGTTTTGACAAGTGGAATTACATTTTCTATTGAGCTGGTGCCATATGTTAGCCATTCTTTAACAGGGAAAAACTAGTATGTCAAGGACTTTATTGTGAAAAGAACAGGAAGGCCTTTTGGGACAGACCATATTGAAAAAGACGGACGTAGCTGCAGCGAGACCGCCCACATTTACGCCTCGAGATGAGTGTTTTCAGCGCTGCCACCTTGGTGTTTTGAAACCAGTTGGTACCTCCTGGTTGTGACCAATGACTGTAGAAAACATGGACGACGCGACCCCGCCTCCTCCCATTGTGCAAAAATGAAGCCAAAGGTCGTGTCCAAATTCATGGGCTGCATCCTCCTGAGGACCCGGCCTTCGCAGTCTACGTGGGCCGGGTCCTCAGAAGGTCGGGTAGGCCGGAAGTAAACGGCTGTGAAATGTGACGGTCTAGCCTTCTGATTAGCGTCACCGCTGTCTCGGTGGAGTTTAATAAACTCGGCCGTCTGCTCCTTGCTGTCTAAAATATAACAGGACACTGGAGGAAACTCTCGACCGTCTCACACTTCTGTTTAATCAGTTTTCTGTTTGACGTTTAGTCAGCTGTGTGAAAACCAAGGAGGAACCCACCCGGGGGATTAATAAAGTTTTATTTAATCTAATCTAATAACTTTAATCTCAGTCAAACCGATTTACTCACGAACAAACAAAACACTGAAAAAAGCCCAACAGTAACATTTTTAGGTTGTCTAAGTGACTTATATATTACGTTTAACCCGAGCAGCGAAAGTCCGCGGTGATGTGAAAATGATGTGCCGGGAGTTGTGCCGTTCTCGGCGGCTTCAGTGACCCTCGAGCTCCCGGCGAGCTATCGAGCTGGTGGGTAACAGACGTCTCCGAAAACGTCGAAGCACTTTTGCAAATATGCGATATCTTGATAAACGAGCAGATATTTGATGTTTACACAGCTACTTTCTCGCCTGAAAATATGTTAAAAGTTTATTTTGTGACCCAGAAAGATTAATAAGAGTAATTTTAAAACTTAGTAGCAGCCGCCATTGTTGGAAACTGGAGTTTGGCTGGGCCGCGCTATGAATTCTGGGATATGGTGGGCCACGAAGGACACACCCGACCCATCCTTCAAATTCGGGGAAAAGGAGGACGCATTTGTCGGCTGCATTCGGAGGAGTCTACGAATTTGGACAGCCTTCGGCGCGTCGCTGTGACGTAATCGGTCTACAAATGCGGCCTCAGGAGGAAGCAGCCCATGAATTTGGACACGACAAAAGTCTGCGCAGTAGTGACTTGAGGTGGAGCGACTGTGTAACGCTCCCGCCCACATACCCGCTGGACGTGACCGCAAACACGCCCCCCTACACTTTTTACGTAGCCCGGCTGCTCCAGTTTTTTGCTGGTTTACCGCGACTGACGACTCGTTTAATTAAGGTAAATACAACCATGTCACTGTTATAAAAAGACACACAGCTCATCATCTTATAGTTCTAAAATCACTCTGTTGTTAACTCAATAGTTAGCTTAGCCGCTAGCATACGCACTGTGTTGGAGGCTTGTTGCTAGCTAGTTAGCGATGCTACACACCTGCTACTCTAATAGAGATTGAAAATGTGACGTCATTCAGGGGTAAAGCCGCAAAGAATTCTGGGAACTCGTGGCAAGAGGTACTAGCGCACGCAGGCTTTCAATTGAAATCAGTTACACAGCGATAAAAAGAAACAAAAAATGGCAAGAAGCTGTTGTATTATTAACTGCAATTATTACTTTGTTGTTTCAGCAACATTACATTTAAAAACTGTACGTTTGAGTTAAAATATAATTTATAATTTTAATAAATGACAAATTAAAAAGGCATTAACATTTTTTTTGTATCGAAAAAATATCGAACCGTGACACCAAAACCGAACCGTGAATTTTGTGTATCGTTGCACCCCTAATTAAAAAATAACAGCTAAACAATTTCTGGCAGCTTATAGAATTACAATAGAATATCATTTTATAATATAGACTTATTTTATTCTTAAAAAGAGAAACACTTTGTCTAATATTAAGCTCATTAAACAGAAGAATACATTTTCTTATCAAACTCTGTTTTGGTGAAGAATAGAAAACCTGACATTCCTATAAAATTAAAAACAAAATGATAAAAACAGGTAGTAGAGGAGCCAAGTGCTGCTCCTAGTTTCCCCGAACACGTACAGAATAACCAGATTCATATTAAATGAAAGTTTAAAAAGTAAATTGAAAGCAATAAAAATTGTACAATAAATTTATTGCAACAAAAATCATAATATAAATATATCACAGCAACATTTTTAACCCTCACGGGTCTTTAGATCTCCAGCTTCCCAGCATGCATTGCACTAAGGTTAAAACTCAGTTTTTCCCTCGCATGCACACAAAGCCTTGTAATGTCTTTTTGTTGTTGCGATGAGTCTGAGGGGAGTCTGTGATCAACACTGAGACAAACGGTGATGGAGACAGCGCTGCTCTCCCCGCGCTCTGATGTGAATGCCTGCAGTTAAAGATGAAGACACGAGCCAAACCCGTCACAGAGGAGAAGCTCTGACACGGAAAAAAGGACGAACCGGAGCTCCTCTGTCACGCAGGAAGCTGATTATCTGAATAAGATGCGTAAAACAATGACGGGAAACCACAGATGTGGAGTCAGTGGACAAATCAGTCAGACTGCTGGAGATGCTGCTCAGATATGAACAGGAAAAGTTGCAAACACGTAAAGCCACATTGAGCCCAGGTGTAATTATGCCCCGCCCACACCAAGTCACATGTAACAACACCTCAATAATCCAGTTTGTCCCTGAGCTGAAGGATGTTCATTACCGAAGCAGCTTCCCTCACGCACACCTGATTTAACAGGTAATAAAAGTGTGAGTGAGGCTGAAGACCCTCCTGAGATGAACACCTCGCGTTTAAGCTTCACACAGAGGCGGGATTAAGGAGTCAGGAGCACTTTAAGTAATAAAGCTCAGTTCTGCGTCAGTGGACAGCACTTCATCAGAGTCGCTAATGCGCTTCTATCCGTCTCGCTGGACTGTTTAGGCGCTTTTAATTTCCAGACGGACTCGCCGAGCCGTGGCTGCGGGGCTCGCCGTATAATTATAGGGGAAACCCCGCCCCCACGGCGTCCTGCCTCCTCCTCATAATAAATCATTGATGGCTGCAGACTGCCCACCACTTGGTTGCATTGCAGTTTTACCTCATTATGTATCACTGGGACTGAGATAAGTCCGCTTTCATCAGTAATTTGTGTGTTTGAGTTCATGTTTATCCTTTAATGATAAAAAATGGTTGTCTTTAATAACCTTATTACAATAATGGTGGATGACTTAACAACAGTTATTGGTGTGTATTATCATAGAGGGGTTGATGACTAACATTAGCCAGGAGAAAGAGCTCAAACCAAGCTGGGCGTCCTGACGTAGCCGTAGCGCCCTCTGAGGGTTAGCTCATGTTTTTTGACAGACTTGATAAAAACTTGTTTTCTTTATAAAACATATTTAGTATAAAACTTTTATTTTGATCCACTCTGTAGTTTTTATTTGTTTTTTCTTTCTTTTTTTAATGGATAATGTTTCAATAGCAAACTTCTTTTCCTGGTTCGTCTGTCATTTTTATTTTCCGTGTATAAATTCATATTGTCCTATCATTTTTATCTCTGCAGCCTTTTTCTTTCTTCCTTTCCTTTTTTATGTAACAGTGACTTTAAGCTCTGTGTCTTTAGTTCTGAGATTATTTCTCTGAGCGGCCTTTGACACTGGGACTCCTCAGCCTTCACCTCCTCCTCCTCGCCTTTTTTAAGCGGTTGCCCACTCTGCAGGACTTCACTGCTCTGTGGTTTGATGGAGCGGCTTGTAAACGCCACCAATTAGGAAGGGCGATTGGCATACAAAGAGGCCGCTCCTGAATAGTGATGAGAAGTGGGAGGCTTTCCTCCTCAGGGGATCTGAGGAGGAGAAGGAGGAGAAGGAAGAGCCAGGCGGCCGTGTTTTGACAGCCTGAATAGACGGAGCAGTGGAAGTGGCTGAGGAAGGCTTTTGTTATGCTAACTGCTGGCTAACGGGCCCTTATTCATATCTCCTTGACACCAAATGACTTGATTTAATTATCTTGTTGCTTCTTGTGGAGGAGAAGGCTTCAGGACGGGAGCAGCGGAGGGTGAGGATGATGAGGGAGGGGGGAAAGGTCACTCTCCAGATTTTTTTGTCTTGACAGGATGACGGCACGAGTGTCTCCAGCTTTGCAGAGGCACTATGTAATTCTGCGCAGATGTTTCCATGGCTTAATTACATGTAGTTTGAAAATCTGTCATCTCACCTCACATCACCACATCCACGCTATTATTACACATCCAACCCTGATACCACAGGGAAGCTGCTCTGTGCACACGATGCCCCCCCCCCCCCCCCCCCCCCCCCGCACCAAAGCTGCTTGAGGCCAGGTGGAAGTACTTCACACTGTTTCATTATTTTATGTACGGTTATTTTATCCTGATCAATTCAAACCTTTTTAAAAGCTGCGTCTTACAATGTAACACTGGCACGAAGCAGCTTTTGTTTCACTGACTGCAGATATGATGACTTTAAACTACATGAAAATACCTGAAACAGCTTCTGCTTGTCCCACAGTCGTTTACTGAGACTCCTCTGTGAGTGTGAGTTGGACCACTAATGAGGAAGATGAAGAGCGTCCTCCTCCTCTCCAGGGATTCACGCTCCTCCTTACCAACAAACCAGCACTCTGTTCCACACAGTAAACGTCCATCATAGGACGTCCTCCTGCAGAGCTCAGAGGGCTGTTTTTTCCATTATTACCCATAATCCTTTGTGCCTCTGTGTTTGTTTTCACTGAATGTGGAGCAGTTTTCTCAGAAGAACATGCAGACGTTCATCTCAGATTCTAACCCTCACTGTCAGAGAGGCGTCTGAAGAACTGTCTTCAATGAACAAGAAGTCCTGAAACTGGACACTGTCCAAACAAAGTCCAATACCAGTCTAAAACTGGTCTAAATACCAGTCTAGAACTAGAACAATACCAGTTTAAAACTGGTCCAATACCAGTCTAAAACTAGTCTAAATACCACTCTAAAACTAGTCCAATACCAGTCTAGAACTAGTTCAATACCAGTCTAAACCAGTCTAAATTTTAGTGAGTCAGTCTAAAACTAGGCCAATACCAGTCTAAGTACCAGTCTAAAATTAGTCCAATACCAGTCTAGAACTAGTCCAATACCAGTCTATAACTAGTCTAAATACCAGTCTAAAACAAGTCCAATACCAGTCTAAAAATGGTCTAAATACCAGTCTAAATACCAGTCTGACTGGTATTTAGACTACTTCTAGACTGGTATTTGACTAGACTGGCATTGTCTGAATACCAGTCTAGAAGTAGTCCAATACCCGTCTAAAAATGGTCTAAATACCAGTCTAAAACTAGTCCAATACCAGTCTAAAACTAGTCTAAATACCAGTCTAAAACTAGTCAAATACCAGTCTAGAAGTAGTCTAAATACCAGTCTAAAACTAGTCCAATACCAGTCTAAAACTAGTCTAAATACCAGTCTGAAACTAGTCAAATACCAGTCTAGAAGTAGTCTAAATACCAATCTAGAAGTAGTCTAAATACCAGTCTAAAACTAGTCCAATACCAGTCTAAAACTAGTCTAAAATTAGTCCAATACCAGTCTAAAACCAGTCCAATACCAGTCTAGAACTAGTCCAATACCAGTGTAAACCAGTCTAAATTATAGACTACTTCTAGACTGGTATTTAGACTATTTTTAGACTGGTATTGGACTAGTTTTAGACTGGTATTGGACTAGTTTTAGACTGGTATTTAGACTACTTCTAGATTGGTATTTAGACTACTTCTAGACTGGTATTTGACTAGACTGGCATTGTCTGAATACCAGTCTAGAAGTAGTCCAATACCCGTCTAAAAATGGTCTAAATACCAGTCTAAAACTAGTCCAATACCAGTCTAAAACTAGTCAAATACCAGTCTAGAAGTAGTCTAAATACCAGTCTAAAACTAGTCCAATACCAGTCTACAAATAGTCTAAATACCAGTCTAAAACTAGTCCAATACCAGTCTAAAACTAGTCTAAAATTAGTCCAATACCAGTCTAAAACTAGTCCAATGCCAGTCTAGAACTAGTCTAAAATTAGTCCAATACCAGTCTAGAACTAGTCCAATACCAGTGTAAACCAGTCTAAATTATAGACTACTTCTAGACTGGTATTCAGACTATTTTTAGACTGGTATTTAGACAATGCCAGTCTAGTCAAATACCAGTCTAGAAGTAGTCTAAATACCAGTCTAGAACTAGTCCAATACCAGTCTAAAACTTGTCCAAAACCAGTCTAGAACTAGTCCAATACCAGTCTAAAACTAGTCTAAATACCAGTCTAGAAGTAGTCTAAATACCAGTCTAGAAGTAGTCTAAATAGCAGTCTAAAACTAGTCCAATACCAGTCTAAAACTAGTCTAAATACCAGTCTAGAAGTAGTCTAAATACCAGTCTAGAAGTAGTCTAAATACCAGTCTAAAACTAGTCCAATACCAGTCTAAAACTAGTCTAAATTAGTCCAATATCAGTCTAAAACTAGTCCAATACCAGTCTAGAACTAGTCCAATACCAGTGTAAACCAGTCTAAATTATAGACTACTCCTAGATTGGTATTTAGACTACTTCTAGACTGGTATTCAGACTATTTTTAGACTGGTATTTAGACAATGCCAGTCTAGTCCAATACCAGTCTAAAACTAGTCTAAATACCAGTCTAGAAGTAGTCTAAATACCAGTCTAAAACTAGTCCAATACCAGTCTAGAACCAATCCAATACCAGTGTAAACCAGTCTAAATTATAGACTACTTCTAGACTGGTATTCAGACTATCTTTAGACTGGTATTTAGACAATGCCAGTCTAGTCAAATACCAGTCTAGAAGTAGTCTAAATACCAGTCTAGAACTAGTCCAATACCAGTCTAAATACCAGTCTAAAACTTGTCCAAAACCAGTCTAGAACTAGTCCAATACCAGTCTAAAACTAGTCTAAATACCAGTCTAGAAGTAGTCTAAATACCAGTCTAAAACTAGTCCAGTACCAGTCTAAAACTAGTCTAAATACCAGTTTAAAACTAGTCAAATACCAGTCTAGAAGTAGTCTAAATACCAGTCTAAAACTAGTCTAAAATTAGTCCAATACCAGTCTAAAACTAGTCCAATACCAGTCTAGAACTAGTCCAATACCAGTCTAGAACTAGTCAAATACCAGTCTAGAAGTAGTCTAAATACCAGTCTAAAACTAGTCTAAAATTAGTCCAACACCAGTCTAAAACTAGTCCAATACCAGTCTAGAACTAGTCCAATACCAGTCTAAACCATCCACAAACCAGTCGTTTGTGGATGAAAAATCGAGACGGCCCCGCCGAAACCCTTACAGTCGCCGACAGCTGCAGACATCAGTGTAGCTACGTTTCCAGAGGTTTGACACAATGGATGTAGGCTTGACGGGTTTTCACTCCTCGACTCGGTTTCTATCCTAACAGAAAGCGTTATCGGTGGAGTCTGGGGAGTCAACTGTACATTATATTTTCTCTCGATGACACAAAGAGCGACTGGAGAAGTGAAGAGGACTGCGAGCGACACAATGACTGAAACAGCGAACATGAAAGGGATTTATTCAGGGAAGAAATGAAAGAATAAACGAACGGCGCTCGTTAACACGCCGAGAGGAGACCCCTCCAATCTGCCAAGCTCACCACAGACTGTAAATAAATATGTCAGGTTGAGAGATGAAAGCTGCCTCATCCTCTCAGAGTCCTCTGAAGTGTGTTTTATCGAGCCTTTGAGAGCCGTAACCGTCTTTTTAGGGATTTAATGGATTCGTTAGATTTTAGCCTTTAGCGCTCCTTCAGGGAGCATCACTGTCAGTCTGCTGGAGCCTTACATGATGTTCACACAGCAAACACATCACAAATGATCCCAGAGATAATTATGAATGCATGTCCTGTGAACGCAGGCTGCAGGTCCACTCAGGAAACAAACACCAATCAAAAATCATTCAGCATCAGGAAAAAATGTGGCTGCATTTTTTTTGAAAAGTAAACTAATTTAGGAGAGTTATGTAATATTTGAAAAAAAAGTAATATTTTAATCTAAAAATAAAAAACTCTAATATTTTATGACATTCAGAAACATGTAAA
The DNA here is from genome assembly GCF_056152115.1 of Neolamprologus brichardi. Lineage (NCBI taxonomy): Eukaryota > Metazoa > Chordata > Actinopteri > Cichliformes > Cichlidae > Neolamprologus > Neolamprologus brichardi. The sequence goes on from NC_142110.1 coordinate 68,981,635, forward strand.
ACAAATGTGAAGAAAAAACTGGATACTTTTCCAAGAAAAACAAAATCCGGCGTGGAGTCACCCGTCGTCCTACAGCATCGCTCAGATTTCACTGATCGGGTTTGTGCTCACACGCTGCCAAACGCCATGAAGGATGTTTCAGAACAATTAATAATGTTATAAAGTTTTAAAATACAGTGGTCCCTCGCTATAACGCGGTTCACTTTTTGTGGCCTAGACCATGGTCAATCAATCTCGTGTCTCCTGTACAGTACAGAATGTGTTCAGCTTGTCAAGTTTACATCTTCGATCTCTACAGTGTGACTCTGAAGTGCTGCACTGCAAGTTTTCTCCCAAACAAACACTGTCGACGAAACGTTTCGCACCGTCAGAGGCTCCTGCGGTAGGAAGATGCTAACCATCGCACAAACAATTGGACTTCTGGACATGCTAAAGCAGTGGTTCCCAAACTTTTTTTGCTGGGCCCCCCTTTGTTTTATAAGAAAAATGCTGCCCCCCCCCCCCCCCCCCGGCGCACACGCGCGCACAAACACATCCTCCAACCACACACGCCCATATTTTGCTCCATTGTGGTTTATTTCACACCTCAAACATTTAGTAAACAATTAAGCAAATACAAGTAATCTGCATTAAATTACAGGTAATAAGAAAATAAACTACTAACTCTTTTACGCTGCGTCCGCACCTACACAGGTGTTTTTGAACACGCAGCTGTTTCGTCCACGTAAACGGCGTTTCGAATCGCCGAAAACTGAGATTTTTTAAAACTCCTTCTTTTGCGTTTACGTGTGGACGAGGAATACAGAGTTTGTCACGCAACGTCAATAAAATGAAGTTGGTTTGGAAACATATTCAGCGATGCTTCATCTCCTGCTTTGCGTTTCTGTGGGCGCCCCGTGCTAGCAGTGTCCAAGCATTGTTTTTAATTTTTCCCCTTTTCTTACCGCGCCCCCCCCCCCTGCAATGGCTCTGTGCCCCCCCCTGCAATGGCTGTGCGGGCCCCACACTTTGGGAAGGTCTGTGCTAAAGGCAGAAGTTACCATATTTTTTGGATTATAAGGTGCATTAAGGAAACAAAACAGTCAGATAAGTCAAACTTTACTCGTCTTATTCTTCTTGCTTTGTCTCCATTGATTCCTTAATGATTCGTTACTGTTGAATCCTCTGCAGCTGCTTTGATCTTTGGTTTCCTTCTGTAACACTGGACTTATTTTTCTACGAAGGTTTAAACGTTGAGAGTTTAAACAATAGAGAAAAGTGTGAAAATGTTCATGCCTGTGTGAGAAAGTGTATAAAGTGTGTGGTGAGGGGCCTTAAAACGTCTATAATAGTTGTAAAAAATAAAGTTGGCTACTTCGTGGACTTCACCTATCGCTGGTAATTTTTAGAACGTAACTCCCGCGATAATCGAGGGAGCGCTGTGTGTCAAAGCAGCAGAGATATTTTGTGCTGAGAACTCAGATTCTGTCTGATTTCAGTGCTAAAAGTTTCCTGTGAATGTTGACGAGTTTGTGTTGTTGTTTGGCAGAGCGAGGAGGACGACACGAGGAGCGTCACGACGTCCTCCGTCATGGTGAGACACAAAGAGCCTGTGTGTGTGAAAACAGACCCTCCCCCCGATGCCGTTCCCATGGTGATATCCCATAATGACACAGCGCCGGCTGCTCATTGGTTGTGATGGCCTCCTGCTGCTGTCTGACTGGACCCAGCAGGAAGTGTCCGCCTGTTACTGGGCTGTAAGTTTGCAGAGCGACAGTTTCGTTATTGATTCATGTCCAGATCGCTGAGTCTGATCGATGTTTGTGGTGTCAGTTTGGCTCCGGCTTGGATTAACCAGCGTCTGCTGCGACACCCGTTATAAACTTGACCGAGGTAAAGTCCAGCCTCTCAGTCCAACACGAGCTCCAAACCAAGTCTGACTAAACTACTGTCTGGTGTTCATGAGTGCAGCTCTCGGTTGGTTTCTGAGTCTCAGACCTTCGCACGCCTACACCGAGCTGAGCATTTCCTCTGCAGCTGACTGAAAACACGTCTCTGTGCTGGAAACAAGTTTTAAACGTGCACTGAGCTGGACGTGTTTTCTTCCCGCTGCATCAGGGTTGACTGCGAGCCGTTAGCCGTGTCGCTCGCCGCCACGGCGTGCCATCAAGCTGAAGGACGGCCTCCCTCTGTGCCCGCCCAGGCTGTGTAATTAACACGGAGCTATCAGGTAAACAGTGAGGACAGCCCGGCAGGCCTCTGATTAAAGGCCTGGGTGGTGCTTCGCAGCACCCTGCTGGCCAATAAACACCACTAATGGCGTCAGGATCCCCGCCCGCCTTGGCTAGAGGACGACGAGGACGCCAGTTTATGACAGAAAATCGAGACACCAGAGGAAATGTTACAAAATCAGTTTTTAGTATCAAACTGAAAGTTTGAAAGGAAAACGTGTTCACCTCAACAGTTCAAATGTCAGGGGGCGGGGCTTCATCGCTTCTTCATTGGTGTTCGGTTACAGTTTAAATGCAGATGGAGGTCACCTTCCTCTCCTTTCCTCTCCCTCCCCTTCCTCCCCCAGTCTCTGTTCCACAGGGTTTCTCTGGATCCTCTGGAGAAGGAGTGGTTGAAGAGCTGTGCCGTGGGGAACGTGGCCACCCAGCGCCGGCTGCTTGCTCAGGAGCCCGGGCTCGTGCTAAAGAAGGTCTGCCTCAGGTCTAGTCTGTGCGGTGCTCTGACGCAGAAGGTGTCATTTAGTGATTAGTAGCTGCTGGGTTAAAGCCATCAGTGTTTGTTACACACAGCGATGCTTGAATATTAGCTGGAGCGCGTGCAGTAGGACTTATAGGCGCAGATAGTGAGCACGCCGCTATTCTGATTCATCCTCTAAACACTTGAACTCTTTCCTTTTTCCTTTCCTCTTTTCTCACCACGTCAGGATTTCATCACCGTAAGTAAAACTTGTCCGGGTCATATTTTCATCTGAATTATTTGTTTCACACGTGCAGCTCAAAGAGCTTCACGGAGGGTTAGAGCACAGAAAGGTCACACGGGCCGGTCTCCCATGGAAATATGTGCATTCACCAACCAGCTGGTGGGTGTCAGTGGGTGGAACCCGTCACAGAGAGGTTTACCATGCTGCACTGAAAGCCTGCTGCCCTGCATAGAAGAGGCTGACTTGTCTGCTCGAAGTATAGCATAGCATCTTTATTTATAAGGGTTAGGGGTGCTACAAATATAAAACAAAGAGAAAACAGTTTAAATTACATGTAGTATATCTTAAAATTAAAAATAATGTAATTAATAAGAAACATATTAAGAGACATCAACAAGTCCTGCTGTGCTGAAAGCCAAAGTAAATAAATATGTTTTAAGACGTGATTTAAAAACAGAGGAGCAGAGGGGCAGCATTGGACAGACATTTAAAAACAAATAAAAGCAGCTCAAAATGATCCTAAAATGCACGGGCAGCCAATGAAGTGAATATAAAACTGGGTGATGTGCTCGCATCTACGAGTGGCAGTTAAGACGTGCAGCAGCATTCTGGACTAGCTGCAGTCGAAGAACAGAAGATCGACTCACCACATAATGAAGAGAAGTACAGTATGGTTGCCTTCACAATAAGAACTGCACCTTTGGAAATGTTTTGGTTGCAGTGTAAAAACACAACCGTTTACGTTGGTGCAGCACCGTCTTTGTGGCTGATTTCATCTGGTGACAGCAGCAGCCACCAATCTGGTGACACGGTTTTCTCCAGCGACCGGAGGTTTCCAGAGAATCACCGACTGGTCTCTGTCTGTCTGAGTTTTCTTTTACTACATCTAACCAAAAACAAGTGAAAACCAACAATTAAACATCAAAACCTGCAGGTCCTCTGACGTCCAGCAGAGGCAGCAGTGAGTCCTCACAGGCAGCTTCCTGCTAAGACCATGAACTGACCTCTGGACCCAAACTTTCAAAGCTCCCAGTCTGCCTCCTAACTTTGTTCTGTTGTTTTGGACAGGAAGTGCCTTTAATCTGAAGCTCTCTACTGGAAGCAGGAAGTAGGCGTGGCCTTACTTTTGCAGACAGTAATAATTGGTTCATTTAATAATAAGTGTTGCTCTAGGTCCATGCTGCAGCCTCCACCTGAGCCCTCCACCAGCAAACGTCGATAAATGGCTTCAGAGCCGGACGCTTTCACGAAACAATTGGCTTAAGGAAATTAAATGTTCAAAGAGCAACAAAGACATTAGTAATCTGCTTATTGAAAAGAAAGAAAGGGGAGTGCAGCTGAATGAATGGAGGGGGGGTAATGATCCTATTAGTTTGGATAAGAAGCTGCTGAGAGTCGGGCAGCAGGCGAGGACGAGGATCAGATAAACAGAAGACCGAGGACGGAGGCTTCATGGTTACTGTCAGGGCCGTCCTGAGTAAACGCTGACGTGTGAGAAGAGCTGTAATCATGTTCATGAGTAAATCTGAGCTTATAACAGCTTCACTTAAGCTAACCAAGGAGTCACACTGTAGATTTTTACTCAGAAAAAATGATTTTGTTCAATGAAACCTGATCCATGAAGTCTTTAACATACTGTGGTTATATTCACACTTACATCAACTCTCTTTATGCAGGCGAAACACGTTTGTACCTACAAACTCTTTAATTCTAGTACAAAATGTTTTATAGCAGACTGCCTGCATCCACAAGGTCAGGTAAAAAGCTCTGAACGGTGGAGAAATGCTCCAAAATAAAGTAAATTCATATAAAAGCACAAATGATAACAAAATGAAGCTAGCATGTGGAACCACGGGTCAAACATCCATCCAGCACAGAGGCTTGGGTGGGACCATCATACGTGGATTTAGGTCCAGAGACCGGTCAGCGACCACACGGTAACCTCCAGTTGCTAGGGAAAAATGTGCCCTGGGGAGGGGTTGCTGCAGAACACCTGCCTGTTATTGCACCCACTTGTTTGCATGAATTGTCATTTTGTTTTTGAGCTGTGCTGAAAATAGAAAAAGTGTAATGCAAACTGAAACAGAGAAGGTTCACCTTTAAAATAAAACTTCTCACCACCAAAACCAGCAGTGAAGGGAGGAGGACAAAGGCACGCTGTGCAGCCAGAGATTAATAATAACTAATGATTGAATGCAGAGAGGTGTGTAAACACATAGTGACTGACAGGTTTTATTGGCTTTATCTGAATGAAGAAGCAGAAAGTTTGCGGCCATCCAGGTCTTTATGTCTTTAAGACATTCCTGCAGTTTAACTAATTGGTGTGTGTTATCTGGCTTCATGGACAGATAGAGCTGGGTGTCATCTGCATAGCAGTGTAAATGTATGCTATGTCTTCTAATGATGCTGCCTAGGGGAAGCATGTATAATGTAAACAGAATTGGTCCTAGCACTGAACCCTGTGGAACTCCATAATTAACCTCAGTGTGTGAAGAGGACTCTCCATTTACATGCACAAACTGGAGTCTATTAGATAGATATGATACAAACCACTGCAGTGCAGTAATAAATATAGCAGCACTTCGACTCTTGAATGAGTGAAAGGTCATGACCAATGAATCAACCTGAATCGACGGTTTGTTCCACGTTAGTTTGGACAGTAGTTTAGCTACAGCAGCTTTTCTCCCTCCTGTTTTCAGTCCTGCTGTCTGTTTCACTGTGAATTCATCGGCTCTGTGTTTCTCTTTCTCTGCCGCTGACGGCCTCCTGTGATGCAAACCTGCCGTACATGAAGGGGGTGAGTTTGGCTTCGTTAACATGAATCATCTGAACACAACAGAACACCTCTGCCTTCTGCCTCAATTAGCCGAGCGCCCATATCACAGAGAGCAGCTCCCTCACCTCCTGTCTCCCATCACCACGGCGAGTTTAAACGAGTCGGACGTTCACGCGAGCAGAGGGCGGGGTTAATGTAAAATTCAGTTCATGTAAACAGGCCTCACTCAGACGTCCAATCTTCTGCTGTTTGTTTGAAGCACCTGCAGAAATGCAGCGCTGCGAGCCGTGCAGCCCTCTCTTCAAAGAGGCTGACAGCTCTGACAGCCTGCCATCAGGTTAATCACAGCAACATGGACGGATTACCGAACACGGCGTGCACAGAGACGCCGAACCACCGCACGGAGACTAAACTTAAAAGCTAAGAAGCACAAATACAAAGAAACACAAAACAACGACAAAGAGACAGAAACGGACACAAATATGGAAAAAAATTAAAAAGTCAGAGATTTTATCAAACTGATAAAATGAGGAAACGCAGCAACAACTCGGCCTTATCGCACGTGCGTCCTCCTGTCTGTGGTCGCTCGTTGTGCTGTTTTGTGTCTCAGGGTCTGGAGATTTCGGGGGGCTCAAACACGCCGGCGCGAGTGGCCGTCCGCCGCGCGCCTTGGACGCCGCATCGGGATGGCGGGTCCACGCTCATTAGGCCTGCGTGCGATTGGAGCGGCCCAGCAGCCAGACAGCGGGCGTGTGTAATGATATTGTAATTACATGGTAATTAATATCTGAGCAGACAGCGAGCCTGAAGGGAGGCGGCTCGGCTCCCAGCAGATGGGAGGGACTGATAATTTCTCCACAGCCATTCGCCGGAGCCTCTGTACTTTTATTTGGTGGCGGTTTGATTTCACGGTGCTGAGCGGAGGATCTCGGGAACGGCGAGATTGTCCTTGTTTGTGAGCGGCGCTCCTGCATCGATCTGTGGTTTCCTTTCTTCTCCTGCAGCTCTTTGAGACCCCGTCCCAGCATATGTTCCTCACATTCATTGTTAAGTCAAAGTGTGCCTCCACAGCCAATAAAGAGCCGGCTTTTCAGAGCGCCACATATGGCAGAGCTGTTGCAGGCTGTCTTTGAAAACTCTACACAAGCAGAATTTCACACAGCTCTAAGCTGCCTATTCAAGAGCTCCGGCAAACGGACCCCTCCATATGGCCTCGCCTAATGTGCCCCCCCCCCCTCCATTAGCTGCACAGACCTCCCTGTGCAGAAATAACAACATTAATGGCGTAGCCCTCTCGCCACTTGACAGCGTTGCTCTCCTTTTCATGCCTCGCTTGATCAAAACGGGAGTGAAGCTGACGCCTTTCTGATGTGCTTTTTGCCTGCTGCTTCCAGGCGAGCGGCGCTAACTCATCCCGCGCGTCGCTCCTCTACCTCCAAAGGGCCGACAGATGCTCGGCACACCGAGCCCGACTGTTGGCAGGCAGTCGGCGGTTTGTGCCGGGTCACTGTCGGCGCTACCCCCGGATCTGTGCGAGGAAACGGCTGTGAGCGTCTCTCGGAGGCCCGAGTGTCCCGCTGAGGCGGACAGGTGTCTGTCATGTTTGCAAATGTGTAACACGGAGCTTTTGTGGCTCGTTGAGTTGGCCCGTGTTCTAGTTGGCTCGTTAACCATTTAAAGGAACAGAAAATCCCTGCACTGTGCACGATCCAGATCCAAACTAACAGATTCTGGACTCTAATTCAAGCTGATCGTTATTCAGATGCATCAGTGCTTTCTACTCGTCCGGATCAGTTTGACTCTTTTCATAACACGAGGCCTTCGGCTCGTCAGAGCATCGCTGCAGAATAATCTGCTCTGAGAAGAAAAGCATTCGATGTTTGAGTTTGGAAAAGTAAGTTTTGCCTCTGATTGACTCGAGGAAATGAATAAATGTGTCCTCTGCAGTCTTGCACACCTGCCTGTGTGAGGCTGAGGTGGAAGCATGAACAATCTGGTCGAGTGTTGGAGGAGGCCGGCGGGTGAGGCCGGCTTCAGTTAGCACCTTTTAATGAAAACTCTGGGCTCAGTGGTCAGTCTGCACCTCGCCGCCAACACGGGCACGCCGCCAAAATAAACCTCCATGAAGCATCCTGTGGACACTGACAGGTTTTTCCCCTCCTGTTCCTGTGATGGCGGCGCCCCGCTCGGTTTTCACGCTCACGGTTGTTGGCTGAATGAGGAACATCAGTGCGGCATAATTAAATGGGCGGAAAACAGCAGAAAACGATGTTCAGGCTGTTTAATCCAGTTTAGAGCAGCACCACGAGGGAGGGGGTCCAAATAACAGGACCAGGAGGAGGAGCTTCTGATGAAGCAGTGTGAGGAGGAAACGCAGCATCTTACCAAGGACTCGCTTCAGGACGACTTTAACATCCATCAGAATGAGTCATAAATCCGCATAAATGTTTGCTGTATTAAAGCAAAACGAGCTCCGATCCTCCCTCCGGAGGACTGATGAGTTGTGTGGGATTAAATATCCACAGACATCAAAATCCACTGCAAGTAGTTAAAGAAGGGCAAGAAACTCCATTAAAAAAACCAGAAAATGACCACTATTCCTCCTACATTCACTTTAATATTTTTCCTTGCTCCATGTAGGATTACAGTCTGATATTTGAAACAAGCCCTTCATTCTCCCTCTAAGTTTAACGTTTTCTGTTTTCTCCTCTTCCACTCACTCGGACACACAGTTTGTAAGTCCATCTTTGTGTCTCTGTGCAGTGTTTGTGCCGTAGTGTTAGCACAGCCAATGAGAACTTCACACACAAAGAAAAATAAAATACTCTGAAAAGTGGATCTGCTGCTTTCAGCTCCACATTTTTATTCCTGGACTTCACCAGAGTAGCTTTCCATGATTCACGATTCAAAATAATCCCTCTATATCTGACAACACTGTGCCTCAGTGCAGCCCCTCAGTGCACCCTCTCTCTGAAACTAGCTGTTTAGCTTCTCCCCTTCAACCAGCTATCTTAAGATTAGCTAGGTTCTGGAAGCCTGCTGAGGGGCAGCACCCAGTGCTTAAAAATAGAACTAAACAATGTAAACTTAAAAATGTGGAGAAGAAGAGTCAGTCCACTTTGATGGTTATTGTAGAGCTCTTATTGTCTTATTCCCAGAGTATCAGATACTGCTGTTCTGTCAAAGGTCATCATGAGCAAGTTCAGACATGTGCAGGAAGTCTTTCTCTCTGATGGACTGGTGACCCATCCAGAGTGTACCCACTCCCATACCGGAAAAGATGGATGGATGGACGGACAGACTGACAGATGGATGGATGGATGGATGAATGGATAGACAGATGGATGGATGGATAGACAGATGGATGGATGGATGGATGGATGGATGGATGGATGGATGGACGGATGGATGGACTGGTGAATGGTTGAATGGATAAACAGATGGGTGGATGGACGGATGGACAGATGGATTGATGGACGGGTGAATGGTTAAATGGATAGACAGATGGGCGGATGGACGGACGGATGGATGGATGGATGGCTGAACAGATAGACAGATGGATGGATGGATGGATGAATGTTGAATGGATAGACAGATGGGCGGATGGACAGACGGATGGATGGATGGCTGAACGGATAGACAGATGGATGGATGGATGGTTGAATGGATAGGCAGATGGATGGATGGATGGATGGATGAATGGTTGAATGGATGGATGGATGGATGAATGGTTGAATGGATAGGCAGATGGATGGATGGATGGTTGAATGGATAGGCAGATGGATGGATGGATGGATGGATGAATGGTTGAATGGATGGATGGATGGATGAATGGTTGAATGGATAGACAGATGGATGGATAGATGAATGGATGGATAGACAGATGGATGGAGGAATAGATGGATGGATGAATGGATGAATGGTTGAATGGATAGACAGATAGATGGATGAATGGTTGAATGGATAGACAGATTGATGGATGAATGGTTGAATGGATAGACAGATTGATGGATGAATGGTTGAATGGATAGACAGATGGATGGATAGATGAATGGATGGATAGACAGATGGATGGAGGAATAGATGGATGGATGAATGGATGAATGGTTGAATGGATAGACAGATAGATGGATGAATGGTTGAATGGATAGACAGATAGATGGATGAATGGTTGAATGGATAGACAGATTGATGGATGAATGGTTGAATGGATAGGCAGATGGATGGATGGATGGATGGATGGTTGAACGGATAGACAGATGGATGGATGAATGGTTGAATGGATAGACAGATGGATGGAGGATTGGAGGAGGATGGATTGCGGGGTGGCTGTAGCTCAGGTGGTAGAGCAGGTCATCTACTGATCGGAAGGTTGGTGGTTCGATCCCTGGCTTCCCCAGTCTGCATGCCAAATATCCTTGGGCAAGATACTAACCCCAAATTGCTCTCCGATGCATCCATCGGAGTATGAATGTGTGTGTGAATGTTACCTTAGAAAGCACTTAGAAAAATGTGCTTGTGCAAATGGGTGTGAATGGGTGAATGTAAAAAGTTGTGTACATCCACAGTGCTCAGAAAGAGTAGAAAAGCGCTATATAAGAACTAGTCCATTTACCATTTTACCATTTACCATGGATGAATGGTTGAATGGATAGGCAGATGGATGGATGGATGGATGAATGGTTGAATGGATGGATGGATGGATGGATGAATGGTTGAATGGATAGACAGATGGATGGATAGATGGATGGATGGATAGACAGATGGAGGAATAGATGGATGGATGAATGGTTGAATGGATAGAGAGATGAATGGATGGATGGATGGATGGTTGAATGGTTGAATGGATAGACAGATGGACGGATGGACGGATGGATGAATGGTTGAATGGATAGACAGATGAATGGATGGATGGATGGATAGACAGATGGATGGAGGAATAGATGGATGGATAAATGGTTGAATGGATAGACGGATGGATGGATGGATGGTTGAATGGTTGAATGGATAGACAGATGGACGGATGGATGGATGGATGAATGGTTGAATGGATAGACAGATGGATGGATGAATGGTTGAATGGATAGACAGATGGATGGATGGATGGATGCATGGTTGAATGGATAGACAGATGGACTGATGGATGGATGGATGAATGGTTGAATGGATAGACAGATGGATGGATGGATGGATGGTTGAATGGTTGAATGGATAGACAGATGGACGGATGGATGGATGGATGAATGGTTGAATGGATAGACAGATGGATGGATGAATGGTTGAATGGATAGACAGATGGATGGATGGATGGATGGTTGAATGGTTGAATGGATGGACGGATGGATGGATGGATGAATGGTTGAATGGATAGACAGATGATGGATGGATGAATGGTTGAATGGATAGGCAGATGGATGGATGGATGGATGGATAGACAGATGGATGGATGGATGGATAGACAGATGGATGGGTGGATGGATGGATGGCTGAATGGTTGAATGGATAGACAGATGAGCGGATGGATGGATGGATGGTTGAATGGATAGACAGATGGGTGGATGGATGGGTGGATGGATGGATGGATGGATGAATGGATAGACAGATGAATGGATGGATGGATGGATGGATGAATGGTTGAATGGATAGACAGATGAGCGGATGGATGGATGGATGGATGGATAGACAGATGGATCGATGGATCGATGGATGAATGATTGAATGGATAGACAGATGGGTGGATGGACAGATGCATTGATGGATGGATGGATGGATGGATGGATGGATGGATGGATGGATGGATGGATGGTGGGCTGACAGACACACAGACAGATGGATGGACGGAAAAACGGTGACTTCACTCTGACTTCCTGCTGGAGACTTTACAGCTCTGTAAAACTGCACCAGTGTTGCTGCAGCTGTGACGGATTTTTGACCCTGTGGGAGGGGAACGTGTCAGCTTATCTGAGCAGGATGAAACCATCACCCACAGTCAGAGTTAATGTGAGCTCGCTCACTGAGCAGATTTAAATACAAATGTTTCTAAATGTTTGTCGCTCGCTGTGAATGCACTCGTATCCTCGTGTCCTTCACACAGGCCGCTTATTCAGATTGATTAGAGCACATTAAGAAACACAATTAGCGGCACGTTCTAATACAACACACAATGGCAATGGGATAACCGTCCTTGAATGTGGCTCTTTAGCAGAGAGTTAAGTCCTGTTGGGTTAAATTAAAGCTCACATTATCTCACAGCAGTTTGTGTGTCTGCATGCAGCTCGCAGCCAAATCTGTTTAAACTAATTAACCATGAATTCACTTCAAAGCAGGACTTTCTGCTCTCAGTCTGAGGTTTCTACCAATGTCCTCAGCAGATATCCACACGTCCCCTCTGTGGGTGAGGACCAGAGGCGGAGGCAGACATTTGATACACCCGGGGCCTAGCCCTACAGGGTAGTATGCATGTGGGTTTAATTAAAAAACTAGGACTAAACCAGACCCAGAACTGATCCAGAATTAAAACTGGACTACATCAGTTCAAAATCAGGACTATTTAGGATTTAATCAAGACAGGACCAGAATCAGAACTAGATGATAGCAGCACTAAAAGTCATCATAGACCTGCACGACACTTATTGTTTAATTCTACCAAAGTCCACTGTTTAGATTCAGAGACGTTTATATAATTATTGAGCCTTGTTGTGCAAACAAGCTGCAAAACTTATTAAATATAGAGATTGAAAAATAGCAAACCTAAAAAGAAACACTAGATATGAGATACATGAGGACCTATGATACGGTGATACTTCTGGTAAACAACCATTTGACTAACACGTGTCTCACCTGCTCCTGTTCCTCTCTCTCTGTTCCTCTCTCTCTCTGCTCCTCTCTCTCTGTTCCTCTCTCTCTTTTCCTCTCTCTCTCTCTGTTCCTCTCTCTCTCTCTGTTCCTCTCTCTCTCTGTTCCTCTCTCTCTCTGTTACTCTCTCTCTCTCTGTTCCTCTCTCTCTCTCTGTTCCTCTCTCTCTCTGTTCCTCTCTCTCTCTGTTACTCTCTCTCTCTCTGTTACTCTCTCTCTCTCTGTTCCTCTCTCTCTCTCTCTGCTCCTCTCTCTCTGTTCCTCTCTCTCTTTTCCTCTCTCTCTCTCTGTTCCTCTCTCTCTCTCTGTTCCTCTCTCTCTCTGTTCCTCTCTCTCTCTGTTACTCTCTCTCTCTCTGTTCCTCTCTCTCTCTCTGTTCCTCTCTCGCCCTCTGTTCCTCTCTCTCTCTGTTCCTCTCTCGCCCTCTGTTCCTCTCTCTCTCTCTCTCTCTCTGCTCCTCTCTCTCTCTCTCCGTTCCTCTCTCGCCCTCTGTTCCTCTCTCTCTCTGTTCCTCTCTCTCTCTGTTCCTCTCTCTCTCTCTCTCTCTCTTCCTCTCTCTCTCTGTTCCTCTCTCTCTCTCTCTGTTCCTCTCTCTCTCTGTTCCTCTCTCTCTCTCTCTGTTCCTCTCTCTCTCTCTCTGTTCCTCTCTCTCTCTGTTCCTCTCTCTCTCTTTTCCTCTCTCTCTCTCTGTTCCTCTCTCTCTGTTCCTCTCTCTCTCTGCTCCTCTCTCTCTGTTCCTCTCTCTCTTTTCCTCTCTCTCTCTCTGTTCCTCTCTCTCTCTCTGTTCCTCTCTCTCTGTTCCTCTCTCTCTCTGTTACTCTCTCTCTCTGTTCCTCTCTCTCTCTCTGTTCCTCTCTCTCTCTGTTACTCTCTCTCTCTCTGTTCCTCTCTCTCTCTCTGTTCCTCTCTCTCTCTGTTACTCTCTCTCTCTCTGTTCCTCTCTCTCTCTCTGTTCCTCTCTCTCTCTGTTACTCTCTCTCTCTCTGTTACTCTCTCTCTCTCTGTTCCTCTCTCTCTCTCTCTGCTCCTCTCTCTCTGTTCCTCTCTCTCTTTTCCTCTCTCTCTCTCTGTTCCTCTCTCTCTGTTCCTCTCTCTCTCTGTTCCTCTCTCTCTCTGTTACTCTCTCTCTCTCTCTGTTCCTCTCTCTCTCTCTGTTCCTCTCTCGCCCTCTGTTCCTCTCTCTCTCTCTCTCTCTCTGCTCCTCTCTCTCTCTCTGTTCCTCTCTCTCTCTGTTCCTCTCTCTCTCTTTTCCTCTCTCTCTCTCTCTCTCTCTGTTCCTCTCTCTCTCTCTCTCTGTTCCTCTCTCTCTCTCTCTCTTTTCCTCTCTCTCTCTCTGTTCCTCTCTCTCTGTTCCTCTCTCTCTCTGCTCCTCTCTCTCTGTTCCTCTCTCTCTCTCTGTTCCTCTCTCTCTCTGTTACTCTCTCTCTCTCTGTTCCTCTCTCTCTCTCTGTTCCTCTCTCTCTCTCTCTGTTCCTCTCTCTCTGTTCCTCTCTCTCTCTCTGTTCCTCTCTCTCTCTGTTACTCTCTCTCTCTCTGTTACTCTCTCTCTCTCTGTTCCTCTCTCTCTCTCTCTGTTCCTCTCTCTCTCTGTTCCTCTCTCTCTCTGTTACTCTCTCTCTCTCTGTTACTCTCTCTCTCTCTGTTCCTCTCTCTCTCTCTCTGTTCCTCTCTCTCTCTGCTCCTCTCTCTCTGTTCCTCTCTCTCTCTCTGTTCCTCTCTCTCTCTGTTACTCTCTCTCTCTCTGTTACTCTCTCTCTCTCTGTTCCTCTCTCTCTCTCTCTGTTCCTCTCTCTCTCTGTTCCTCTCTCTCTCTGTTACTCTCTCTCTCTCTGTTCCTCTCTCTCTCTCTGTTCCTCTCTCGCCCTCTGTTCCTCTCTCTCTCTCTCTCTCTCTGCTCCTCTCTCTCTCTCTCCGTTCCTCTCTCGCCCTCTGTTCCTCTCTCTCTCTGTTCCTCTCTCTCTCTGTTCCTCTCTCTCTCTCTCTCTCTCTGTTCCTCTCTCTCTCTCTCTGTTCCTCTCTCTCTCTGTTCCTCTCTCTCTCTCTCTGTTCCTCTCTCTCTCTCTCTGTTCCTCTCTCTCTCTGTTACTCTCTCTCTCTCTCTGTTCCTCTCTCTCTCTCTGTTCCTCTCTCGCCCTCTGTTCCTCTCTCTCTCTCTCTCTCTCTGCTCCTCTCTCTCTCTCTGTTCCTCTCTCTCTCTGTTCCTCTCTCTCTCTTTTCCTCTCTCTCTCTCTCTCTCTCTGTTCCTCTCTCTCTCTCTCTCTCTGTTCCTCTCTCTCTCTCTCTCTGCTCCTCTCTCTCTCTGTTCCTCTCTCTCTCTCTGTTCCTCTCTCTCTCTGTTCCTCTCTCTCTCTCTCTGTTCCTCTCTCTCTCTCTCTGTTCCTCTCTCTCTCTCTCTCTCTCTGCTCCTCTCTCTCTCTCTGTTCCTCTCTCTCTCTGTTCCTCTCTCTCTCTTTTCCTCTCTCTCTCTCTCTCTCTCTGTTCCTCTCTCTCTCTCTCTCTCTGTTCCTCTCTCTCTCTCTCTCTCTGCTCCTCTCTCTCTCTGTTCCTCTCTCTCTCTCTGTTCCTCTCTCTCTCTGTTCCTCTCTCTCTCTCTCTGTTCCTCTCTCTCTCTCTCTGTTCCTCTCTCTCTCTGTTACTCTCTCTCTCTCTCTGTTCCTCTCTCTCTCTCTGTTCCTCTCTCGCCCTCTGTTCCTCTCTCTCTCTCTCTCTCTCTGTTCCTCTCTCTCTCTCTCTGTTCCTCTCTCTCTCTGTTACTCTCTCTCTCTCTCTGTTCCTCTCTCTCTCTCTGTTCCTCTCTCGCCCTCTGTTCCTCTCTCTCTCTCTCTCTCTCTGCTCCTCTCTCTCTCTCTGTTCCTCTCTCTCTCTGTTCCTCTCTCTCTCTTTTCCTCTCTCTCTCTCTCTCTCTCTGTTCCTCTCTCTCTCTCTCTCTCTGCTCCTCTCTCTCTCTCTCTCTGTTCCTCTCTCTCTCTCTGTTCCTCTCTCGCCCTCTGTTCCTCTCTCGCCCTCTGTTCCTCGCTCTCTCTGTTCCTCTCTCTCTCTCCCTCTCTCTCTCTCTCTGTTCCTCTCTCGCCCTCATTTCCTCTCGCCCTCTGTTCCTCTCTCTCTCTCTCTCTCTCTGCTCCTCTCTCTCTCTCTCTGTTCCTCTCTCTCTCTGTTCCTCTCTCTCTCTCTCCGTTCCTCTCTCGCCCTCTGTTCCTCTCTCTCTCTGTTCCTCTCTCTCTCTCTCTGTTCCCCTCTCTCTCTCTCTCTGTTCCTCTCTCTCTCTGTTCCTCTCTCTCTCTCTCTGTTCCTCTCTCGCCCTCATTTCCTCTCGCCCTCTGCTCCTCTCTCTCTCTCTCTGTTCCTCTCTCTCTCTGTTCCTCTCTCTCTCTCCCTCTCTCTCTCTCTCTGTTCCTCTCTCTCTCTCTCTGTTCCTCTCTCTCTCTGTTCCCCTCTCTCTCTCTCTCTGTTCCTCTCTCTCTCTCTGTTCCTCTCTCTCTCTCTGTTCCTCTCTTTCCCTCTGTTCCTCTCTCGCCCTCTGTTCCTCTCTCTCTCTCTCTCTCTCTCTGTTCCTCTCTCTCTCTTTTCCTCTCTCTCTCTCTCTCTCTGTTCCTCTCTCTCTCTCTCTCTCTGTTCCTCTCTCTCTCTCCCTCTCTCTCTCTCTCTGTTCCTCTCTCTCTCTCTCTGTTCCTCTCTCTCTCTGTTCCCCTCTCTCTCTCTCTCTGTTCCTCTCTCTCTCTGTTCCTCTCTCTCTCTCTCTGCTCCTCTCTCTCTCTCTCTGTTCCTCTCTCTCTCTCTCTCTCTGTTCCTCTCTCTCTCTTTCTCTGTTCCTCTCTCTCTCTCTCTGTTCCTCTCTCTCTCTCTCTCTCTGTTCCTCTCTCTCTCTCTGTTCCTCTCTCGCCCTCTGTTCCTCTCTCGCCCTCTGTTCCTCTCTCTCTCTGTTCCTCTCTCGCCCTCTGTTCCTCTCTCTCTCTCTCTCTCTCTGCTCCTCTCTCTCTCTCTCTGTTCCTCTCTCTCTCTCTCTCTCTGTTCCTCTCTCGCCCTCTGTTCCTCTCTCTCTCTCTCTCTCTCTGCTCCTCTCTCTCTCTCTCTGTTCCTCTCTCTCTCTGTTCCTCTCTCTCTCTCCCTCTCTCTCTCTCTCTGTTCCTCTCTCTCTCTCTCTGTTCCTCTCTCTCTCTGTTCCCCTCTCTCTCTCTCTCTGTTCCTCTCTCTCTCTCTGTTCCTCTCTCTCTCTCTGTTCCTCTCTTGCCCTCTGTTCCTCTCTCGCCCTCTGTTCCTCTCTCTCTCTCTCTGCTCCTCTCTCTCTCTCTGTTCCTCTCTCTCTCTGTTCCTCTCTCTCTCTCTCTCTGTTCCTCTCTCTCTCTCTGTTCCTCTCTCGCCCTCTGTTCCTCTCTCGCCCTCTGTTCCTCTCTCTCTCTGTTCCTCTCTCGCCCTCTTTTCCTCTCTCTCTCTCTCTCTCTCTGCTCCTCTCTCTCTCTCTCTGTTCCTCTCTCTCTCTCTCTCTCTGTTCCTCTCTCTCTCTTTCTCTGTTCCTCTCTCTCTCTCTCTGTTCCTCTCTCTCTCTCTCTCTCTGTTCCTCTCTCTCTCTCTGTTCCTCTCTCGCCCTCTGTT
Organism: Neolamprologus brichardi; assembly: GCF_056152115.1. Taxonomy (NCBI): domain Eukaryota; kingdom Metazoa; phylum Chordata; class Actinopteri; order Cichliformes; family Cichlidae; genus Neolamprologus; species Neolamprologus brichardi. The sequence goes on from NC_142110.1 coordinate 68,998,767, forward strand.
CCTCTCTCGCCCTCTGTTCCTCTCTCTCTCTGTTCCTCTCTCGCCCTCTGTCTCTCTCTCTCTCTCTCTCTCTCTGCTCCTCTCTCTCTCTCTCTGTTCCTCTCTCTCTCTCTCTCTCTGTTCCTCTCTCGCCCTCTGTTCCTCTCTCTCTCTCTCTCTCTCTGCTCCTCTCTCTCTTTCTCTGTTCCTCTCTCTCTCTCTGTTCCTCTCTCTCTCTCTGTTCCTCTCTCTCTCTGTTCCTCTCTCTCTCTCTCTCTCTCTGTTCCTCTCTCTCTCTCTGTTCCTCTCTCGCCCTCTGTTCCTCTCTCGCCCTCTGTTCCTCTCTCTCTCTGTTCCTCTCTCGCCCTCTGTTCCTCTCTCTCTCTCTCTCTCTCTGCTCCTCTCTCTCTCTCTCTGTTCCTCTCTCTCTCTCTCTCTCTGTTCCTCTCTCGCCCTCTGTTCCTCTCTCTCTCTCTCTCTCTCTGTTCCTCTCTCTCTCTCTGTTCCTCTCTCTCTCTCTGTTCCTCTCTCTCTCTCTGTTCCTCTCTCTCTCTGTTCCTCTCTCTCTCTGTTCCTCTCTCGCCCTCTGTTCCTCTCTCTCTCTCTCTCTCTCTGTTCCTCTCTCTCTCTCTGTTCCTCTCTCTCTCTCTCTGTTCCTCTCTCTCTCTCTGTTCCTCTCTCTCTCTGTTCCTCTCTCTCTCTGTTCCTCTCTCGCCCTCTGTTCCTCTCTCTCTCTCTCTCTCTGCTCCTCTCTCTCTCTCTCTGTTCCTCTCTCTCTCTCTCTCTCTGTTCCTCTCTCTCTCTCTGTTCCTCTCTCTCTCTCTGTTCCTCTCTCTCTCTGTTCCTCTCTCTCTCTCTCTCTCTCTGTTCCTCTCTCTCTCTCTGTTCCTCTCTCTCTCTGTTCCTCTCTCTCTCTCTCTCTCTCTGTTCCTCTCTCTCTCTCTGTTCCTCTCTCTCTCTCTGTTCCTCTCTCTCTCTGTTCCTCTCTCTCTCTCTGTTCCTCTCTCTCTCTCTGTTCCTCTCTCTCTCTGTTCCTCTCTCTCTCTCTCTCTCTCTGTTCCTCTCTCTCTCTCTCTTCCTCTCTCTCTCTGTTCCTCTCTCTCTCTCTCTCTCTCTGTTCCTCTCTCGCCCTCTGTGGAAATAGAAGAGCTTGCTCAAAGTGAAAATCATCAGACTTTCACAGTGTGTGTGTGTGTGTGTGTGTGTGTGTGTGTGTGTGCGTGTGTACATGTTTAGATAGTTTTGTGAGCACAGAAAATTGTCATGCCACAATACTTGTGGGGACAAACTAGGGATGGGTATCGAAAACCGGTTCTTGTTGAGACATTACTGGATATTCTTGTGTAATTGCTACAGAAGAATATTTATTTTATTATTTTACATTTACAATTTTTTCCTGGGGACCCTGTTACACCCCATTGAAGAGCCGTAGGCTGTGGATCTCTTAAGATCTCACTGTTGGGTTTGTAAGGCCATGTTACTCCTAAATTTCTCTCTTGTTCAAAGAGAAGATATAAAACAAAGTTCTAAGCTAATCGACCTTAGTGTTCTCCTTTTTTAAAAAGAATCGAATCGTGAAAATCTTATCAATACCCATCCCTAGGACAAACAGTCATTATGGGGACAAAGTGAGTCTGAAGACTTTTCTGAGACTCAAAATGTGGTTTTAGTGTCAGGCTTACAATTAGGATAAGGTTAGGTTTAGGGTACGGGTTAGGGTAAGCGGCTAGGGAAAGCATTATGTCAATGGGATGTCCCCACGAAGATCATAAACCAGACGTGTGTGTGTGTGTGTGTTTTCAGACGGCGCTTCACTGGGCGGCCAGGCACGGCCGTGAGGACGCCGTGGACATGATGCTTCACTCTGGAGCCGATGTCAACGTCAGATCAGTGAGTGTGTGTTTGGTGTGTGTGCAGCGCTCAGGACTGATGTTGTTGTTGTTTATAAACAGCGCACGTGTACAGGAGAATCAGTGTCAGTCTGCCAATAATACATCAGCCTGAACCGCCAAAATAAAAGCCTCTGCTTCTCTCACGTATCCGCGCCTCGCTGCAGCTGCTCTCTCCTTCCTGCCGAGCCTGCAGGGGCTTTATGACCATCCAGTTAAATCACTTGCGCCCTCCCTTCACCTCCAGGTTATGTGGACGCCCCACGAGGCCTTTCCCCTCCAATTACTGCGTCGTGTGTGAAGTTCAGAGCGTTAACCTGCTGAGTGGCAAACAGGCTGGCGTTTTTCAGCCGTCACCCTCCTCCTGCTCCTGCTGCAGCTCACCGAGGAACGCTCGCTCTTTAACTTGTTTAATTTAAGCCCTAAGGTCAGTTTTTACAGCAGTTTTTAAGAGTTTTATTCATCTCAAAACACCAGTCGCAGATTTGAAAAGTGATTCTTCAATAAGAAAACAAATCTGCAGATCTGCTAAAACAACACAGACGTAGATGATGATAACCTCCTGACACCTGAGCTGCTGCTCAGCTATAAAAACAGGAAGTCCCTACTTCACAGCCTAAATGTAATCTGCACTCGCTGACAGCCTTGCTTTATATTACAAGGTAAAGACCCGACAATAATACAGAAAACCACCAATCACATGACCCCCTGCGAGCAAGCACTTGGTGACAGCGGGAAGGAAAAACTCCCTTTAACAGGAAGAAACCGCGGGAAGAATCAGATTTGGGGAGGTGTGGTCTCTCCCTCTGCCAAGGCTGAGCCCAGCCACAGGAAGCTCATCACTGTGGTGGTCACAGGCGAGGGGGGGAGGACGATCCAGCTGAGGACCAGGAGGGGGGTGGGGGGTGGAGAGGCTTAGCCGCAGACTGTCCCACTGCGAGCTGGAGATCACCACCTGATGAAGCAAAGAGCCTCCACCCCTTCACTGACTCCGCCGGGCCTGACATCTGGGTGATGGAGCAGAGACGTGACCCGGAGCAGTCTGGCTGAACCACGACGGAGAGGTCACAGTAACCCTGTGACCTCACCAGGCTCCCTCTGCAGAGGGCGTGTCTGTGGGCGTGTCCACTCGCTTCCTGCAGGTTTTACTGGATCTGCACGGACGGGATGGACACTAAACATCCTCATGTGAAGCTGAAAACTTTAGAATAAGTCCCAAAGCTGAACTGAAAAATACTCGATTACTTTGAGGGCAGTTGAAGAGCAGAGTCCTCCAAACCACAGGAGCCAATCACAATCCTCCGCATCAGAAGAGTTAAAGCCGTCATTTAACTAGACGAGTTATAAACTGCACGGCCACAGACGGAGCAACGAGAGGGGGAATAATAATGTTTGTGTCAGCAGGTTATTCCCACTTCATTCCCACGTAAATGCTCGCGGCGCGTGTTTGTTTCTTTTCCTTCACAGTCGATGAAAGAGAGCGTGCGCACGCCGCCGCCGCTCTGTGCGCGCGGCGGATTGATTCAAGAGGGCCAATGTTGAGATTACTTAATGGCTTCCCAGACAGCCGTGTGTCCGGAGAATTCAATTTAGCATCTGCCTGTGTGAGCGTTAATCCGCCCGCCGCCGATCACGTGCACACAGGAGATCATGTTTCAGCCGCAGCAGCGCAAAGCGGAGCAGACACGTCACTTATTGGCTCCATAATCACATAATTAACTTTTGTCTCTGGTCGCTAAGAAGGTAATGGCTCTGATAAAAAGGCCCTCAGCTCGAGCGGCCAGCAAATCAAAAATCAATAATCCATAGCACAGCATCGCGAGCCGAGGAGCGCTCGCGCTTCAGGTAACGATCTGGAGGCTGATGGATGCTCCCGCAGCCGCGTGAACGCTCCGAGAGGAGGAAACAAGGCCGATCTAAACTGTGCGCCGACACTGAAATACAATTATTATTCATTTCATGAATTAAATGAAAATAAAACAGCTTTTATTCATTCAAACGGATTTCTTGTGAGGACACCTCTGCGTGCTTCTGTCGTGGATGAGAGCGCGTGGTTAATTAACTGTGGAGGAAACAGCAAAGCCCCGTCATTTATAAATCAAGCCCCAAACGTCAGGAAGATGTTTGTGAATAGGAAAAAAAGCTGTTTCCTTGTTAAATATGTTGAATTTTCATATTAGACGTAAATGTGGGACAAAGCAGCAGGTCACCAGGGGTGGCTCTACAGGGGGGCAGCTGGGGGGGCCTGCCTTAGAAGAGATTATACAATCACCAGTATTAAAATGTTGTTGCATGCAGGGGATTTTCACATGCTTCCTGCAGAGGTGTGTGCCCCCCTTCTGGTCACACAAACAAGAGCACAGAGCAGCTAACAGATAATAATAATGACTTTATTTATCCCGAGGGGAACTCTTTTGTCATGTACACGCTCAGAGCAGCAGGACAGACAGAGGAACAGATGAATAAGATATACAATAAGAATAGTAGTGTACAGTAATATATATAACTCTATCCTGGAGAATAAATAACTGAACTATCAGTGCAGGCGAGTCTAGAAACTGACAGTAATGAGCAGTAGAACAAAGGGAGCAGCAGCGTGTGATGGGGATGAAACACATATTCAATAAGTACTGTTGGGTGATATTGGGTCTGAGAGGGAACAGAATAACATTGGTGATAGTCTCAGGAAAATCACCTACAGAGTGAGGAAGAGTGAAACAGTCTTATTGGATTTCCTGTGGCGGTCAGTTCTGAGTCTTTTGCTGCGTTCGCTCCGATGGTCCATCATGGAGGCGTGCATGAGGTGACAGGGGTTGTCCATGATAGAAAGATTACCAAGAAACGTCATCAAAGCTTTTTTTTTTACTTCCAAAGAAACTTCAATCTTTGAGTCCGTTAGCTCCACATCTCTCCTGGTCAGATTGTCCCCGCGCAGCTGTGACGATTGTTGTGTTTGAGCGCACGATCGGTCACTTCCGCTGCAGGACGTCCACTCGACCTTCTTGTTCATGTTGATTTTCACTAACCTGCCCACGATCTCTGCTGTGGATGCAGCTGCCACAAAGATGCTGACTGAACAGCCCAGATCTTTGTGCTCACTCTGAGGTGTTCCTGGATGTTTGCAGGCCTCAGTAACGACCTCCCAGCAGCTGAAGCTCGTCTTTCTGTTCAGGAATCCAAGTACGTGAGCTGTAATCTGGCATCTTAGTGAAAGAATAATAAAATAATCAGCTTCACATTTTGTCACTAAAATATGATTAAAGGCCTTACTGCTGCTGTAGTTATTGGAGATGATGTAGAGACTGTTATGTTATTACAGGGCAGCTGTAGCATAAACGCGTTGTTAGACCGGGCTGCCCCTCGGCAGGCTTCCTAAAGTGGCCAAGCAGAGGATGGTGGACTTCTATGAATCACCTGGATCTTAAAAGCTGCTCTGCAGTTCATGAAAAAAACATGGCGCTGTGGTGAGCTCGGGGAAAAGCAGGTTTTAGATCTCACCCAGGGTCAACACACCTGAATCAAATGATTACTTCATTATCAGGCTTCTGGAGAACTTCAGGACATGTTGAGGAGGTCGTTTAGATCAGCTGTGATGGATCAAGGACACGTCTAAACCTGCAGGACGCCTCGAGGCCTGGAGTTCTCCACCTGTGGTGAAGAGGCTGACGATGTTCACGTGTAAAAAAGTGTTTGTGAAGTCTAAACATCTTCCTCCTCAGTGACATCATCGCCCTGTTTCTCTGTTTTTCTTTCCCGCCTCTTCATCCCACTCTGGGCTCATCCTCCTCACCAGCATGTAAGTATGTTTCTGAGATCTCCACAGAGACGAGCGGTCCTACAGATCAGCCGTCTCGCTCTTTAAGTCGATGCAGCTTCAGTCGGAGCGCCCGGAGCGCTACCGTCTTTGATCTCCTGAATTTAACTCTGTGTTTCTCTGACCTCCTCATGCCGCTCGCCGCTCTCTGAAGGGGGTAAGTCGTGTTTAGGTGCACCTTTGCGTCCACAGAGCAGCACACCGCACGAAACACCTTCTGGCATCTCCACCCGACAGCTCACTCTCATATCATTCTCACTCGAGCGTCTGCAGTGTCCGTTCTCTGCTGCTGCTGCGATGCAGTAACTCTGACAGGAAACAGCAGCGTGTGGAAGCGTGCTTCTTTAATCCCGCTTCCTATGAAACCTGGCGCGGCCCAGCAGCTCGCCGTCTGCGCTCTCTCTGTTCACGTCGTTTTTGAAGGTGTTCTGAGACTTTGTGTCTCCTTCTGGATATTTTGAGTCTATCTGAAGTTTTCTGGGGTAAATAAGGAAGTTTTTGTCTGTCTGCTACAGCAAGTGCAGGTCCACCTGCGCAGGCAGCTCACGAGACCCGGGTGCTGCCCTTCGGCAGGCTTCCAGATGTCGGTCAATCAGAAGAAAGTAGGCCTTAAAGAGACAGGAGCAAGGCTCGGAGCTTGTTTCAGTCAGAAGAGCTCAGATTTCTTTTGATGTCTTAGTTTGGGCGTGTTTGTGTCTTTTATGGCTGTTATGATAAATAACTGGCTCCATGTTCACAGAAGTGTGGCACAAACAGGTCCACTGACATTTACTCTGACCTGTTATTATAAATCCATGTTTGTCATTAGAGCATAAGTCTAATGATGATCCATCTGTCTATCCATTCATCCATCCATCCATCCATCCTTCCATCCATTCAATTTTATTTATATAGCGCCAAATCACAACAAATGTCGCCTCAAGGCGCTTCATAGATACAGAGAAAAGCCCAACAATCATATGACCCCCTATGAGCAGCACTTTGGCAACAGTGGGAAGGAAAAACTCCCTTTTAACAGGAAGAAACCTCCGGCAGAACCAGGCTCAGGGAGGGGCGGGGCCATCTGCTGTGATTGGTTGGGGTGAGAGAAGGAAGACAGGATAAAAGACATGCTGTGGAAGAGAGACAGAGGTTAATAACAGATATGATTCAATACAGAGAGGTCTGTTAATACATAGTGAGTGAGAAAGGTGACTGGAAAGGAAAAACTCAATGCATCATGGGAATCCCCGGCAGCCTACATCTATTGCAGCATAACTAAGGGAGGATTCAGGGTCACCTGGTCCAGCCCTAACTATATGCTTTAGCAAAAAGGAAAGTTTTAAGCCTAATCTTAAAAAACCATCCATCTGTCTATCCATTCAACCATTCAACCATTCATCCATCCATCCATCCATCCATCCATCCGTCTATCCATCCATCCATCCGTCTATCCATCCATCCACTGTCTATCCATCCATCCATCCATCTGTCTATTCATTCAACCATTCATCCATCCATCGATCCATCTGTCTATCCATCCATCCATCTGTCTATTCATTCAACCATTCATCCATCCATCCATCCATCCATCCATCCATCCATTCATTAGAGCATAAGAACACAAGGAAACACAAATATTTGAGAAATCAGTCCCAAAGCTGTTTATAAATAAACATAATGTATATCAAACATAATGTCAACACACGGACGTCTCTGAGAAATCAAGCAGAACGTTAAACCACTAAAACTGCATTTAATGAATAAAGTGGCTTCTTAATAATAATGTATATTATTATGTTCTAGCGTTGGGTCTTTTCCTGCTGGTGGGTTAGGGCATTACAGAAACATCAAACAGGGATTTCTGTGGACTTTAGGTCGCTGTGTCTGTCAGACTCAATTATGAGTTCAGATCAATCAGCAGTTGTTTCATCACCTTATTTACCCCAGACTCTTCTCTGACGTCTCCATCATTCAAAGACTGCAACACGTCAAACTTCTGTTATCGATGTGCAGACCTGGAATTATATCGATAAGAGCCGACGTCTAAAACTGACTTTAGGAATAACTCAGTTGTGACTGTTTCAGTCGTAGCGGGTCTCTACGCTTGACATTTCCATGACAACGCGGAAGAGCGAGGAAACATGGCGAATGAGCGTCTCCAAACTGGTCTCTGTGGACATTACTGTAATCATACTTACTACTGTCTACACATACAACTCTATCAAACCATATTTATAGATTTATAGAAACGAGCTGTGAATGGGCCAATGGGATCATCCATACATCCTTTGATGAAGCTAAACCTCCACAGCAGTTATTATATATGTGTAAAGTGCAGAGGGTGGAGCAGGCCTGTCGCTGTCTGAGATAAACTGAGTGTTAAATTCTGACTTATCGGCAGGTCATTGTAGATAATTGTAGATGAACAACACCACTGATAACAGCCAGTAACTGCTGGATAACAGCTGGTGGGGGTCGGGTTAGTCACAGTAAGAGCTGCCTGACTGTGGCTAAGCTACAGATATCACCATCAGAGCAGTGTTTCACTGTGATCTGTTCACAGATATCAGCTCAGAGCAGATGTCTGCTCTCACAGACGCTGGTTAGTTAACGGGTTAGCGTACGCGCTGAGGTGATTTAGCAGGTTGTATTTAATGAGAGTGAAGCGTAGAGCAGCTCTGGGGTGTCGCTGGCTCTTCTTAGATCAGGCTGAGGCCTCACCTTGATGTTCCTTGGCTCTCAGGACCTCCTGCTGAGGTGGCCTTTACCTGCGATATGAAGCTCAAAGTGCACCTGAACACATAAAAGCAGCTCAACCTTTCAGCAAAATGTCAGATGGCGTGTTTCCGTCTTCCTGCCTTCCTGAAAGTGACGCATAAGTGTTTATCTGTTGTTTGTTCAAAGAAGCGCACGATCCAGCAGTCAAACTGAGAGAGCCTCTTCTGATCATTAGAGGTGATACTGGGAAAGCGTGCGCCTCGCGGCGAGGGCGCTGACAGGATGGCAGGAGTGTGACGACGAGGCATCTCTGTGTTCTCCGGGCCCGTTTACGGCCCGTTAACTACAGACCCGTCCTTGTAATGAACACCGACTGTCTGCTGTCACAGACCGCACGTTAGATGGCGGCGTGACAGCAAAGAGGGCGTCTGTTTGTCTATGGCACTGACAGCAGCTCCTCCTCTGGGATTCGTTGTGTTAAAGTGTACAAATGATGCTCACATCCTCTTTACACACTCGCTGCTCAGAGGAAGCGGCGTGGACAAGCATCTGTCAGTGATCAGAGCGCTCAGACTGACACGCTCACACATTCTTCTTGACTCCAAAGAAACCGAGAACAATAGCTGCTGTTATTGCTGATGGCAGGAAGTGCTCACGCATTGATGTGAGTGCGTAGAAAAGTAACCATGGTAACAGGTAAACAGCTCAAACACAGCCTGAACACAAAGACAGCGCATCCACCATCCCTCCATCCATCCAACCATCCATCCACCATCCCTACATCCATCCATCCAACCAACCATCCATCTATCCATCCAACCATCCCTACATCCATCTATCCATCCAACCAACCATCCATCCATCCATCCAACCAACCATCCATCCATCCATCCACCATCCCTCCATCCATCCAACCATCCATCCACCATCCCTAAATCCATCCATCCAACCAACCATCCATCTATCCATCCATCCAACCAACCATCCATCCATCCACCATCCCTACATCCATCCATCCAACCAAACATCCATCTATCCATCCAACCATCCCTACATCCATCTATCCATCCATCCATTCCTCCATCTGTCCAACCAACCATCCATCCATCCATCCATCTGTCCAACCAACCATCCATCCATCCATCTATTCATCCAACCATCCATCCATCCATCCATCCACCATCCCTCCATCCATCCATCCAACCAACCATCCATCCATCCATCCACCATCCCTACATCCATCCATCCAACCAACCATCCATCTATCCATCCAACCATCCCTACATCCATCTATCCATCCATCCATTCCTCCATCTGTCCAACCAACCATCCATCCATCCATCCATCTGTCCAACCAACCATCCATCCATCTATTCATCCAACCATCCATCCATCCATCCACCATCCCTCCATCCATCCATCCAACCAACCATCCATCCACCATCCCTACATCCATCCATCCAACCAACCATCCCTCCATCCCTTCATCCATCCATCCACCATCCCTACATCCATCCACCATCCCTACATCCATCCATCCATCATCCATCCATCCATCTATCCATCCAACCATCCATCCATCCATTCATCCATCCATCCATCCATCCCTACATCCATCCATCCAACCAACCATCCCTCCATCCCTTCATCCATCCATCCACCATCCCTACATCCATCCACCATCCCTACATCCATCCATCCATCCATCCATCCATCCATCATCCATCCATCCAACCAACCATCCCTCCATCCCTTCATCCATCCATCCACCATCCCTACATCCATCCACCATCCCTACATCCATCCATCCATCCATCCATCCATCCATCATCCATCCATCCATCCATCCATCCATCCATCCCTCCATCCAACCATCCATCCATCCATCCATCCATCCCTCCATCCATCCATCCCTCCATCTATCCATCCATCCATCCCTCCATCCAACCATCCATCCATCCATCCATCCCTCCATCCATCCATCCCTCCATCTATCCATCCATCCATCCATCCATCCATCTATCCATCCATCCACCCATCCATCTATCCATCCAACCATCCATCCATCCATCCATCCATCCATCCAACCATCCATTCATCCATCCGTCCATCCAACCATTCATCCATCCACCTGAACATCCATCCATCCATCCATCCAACCATCCATCCATCCATCCACCTGAACATCCATCCATCCATCCATCCATCCACCTGAACATCCATCCATCCATCCATCCACCAATTAGTCTGTCTGGGGGGAGGGGGGGACGCATGGTTGGTGTCTCTGGGTGTTTGTCAGTGGTAGTTTAGAGTAAAAGTAGTAGTTTAAGGTCTTTGTGGTAGTTCAGTGTGTTTTTTCTGGTAGTCTGGGGTCTGTGTTGTTAGTTTTGAGTCTCTGTGGTAATTTAGTGCTTCTTTGTGGTAGTTGAGTGGGGTTTTTTGGTAGTTTGGGGTCTGTGTGGTAGTTTAGAATAAATGTGGTAGGTTAGTGTTTGTTTCGGGTAATTTAGTGCTTCTTTGTGGTAGTTTAGGGTCTATGTGGTCGTTTAGCCTTTGTTTGTGGTAGTTGAGTGGGGTTTTTACGGTAGTTTGGGGTCTTTGTGGTAGTTTAGCGTAAATGTGGTACTTTAGTGTTTGTTTGTGGTAGTTTAGAGTAAATGTGGTAGTTTAGTGTTTGTTTGTGGTAGTTTAGAGTAAATGTGGTAGTTTAGTGTTTGTTTGTGGTAGTTTAGAGTAAATGTGGTAGGTTAGTGTTTGTTTCAGGTAGTCCGTGAAGTCCTCGTGTACAATTACACAGTGATATAGCTTCTATGACTGAGCTAACGAGAAGCTGCTTCAGTGTTTGCTGCTGTGAGTGATGAGGTAACAGCTGATAATCTTCACAGGGTTACACAGCTCTTCACCTGGCCTCCATTCACGGACACCAGGACGTCGTTCAGACCCTGATCAACACTGAGAGTGAGTCTGCCTTCACCACCTCTCTTCATCACAGTGTTCAGTGTCATTAATGTAATTCATTATTATTTTAATAACTGATGAAGGCCACAGTCGCACTGCACTCTGCAGCCGCGCCATTCTTGTCTCTGATATTTGATGAAGACGAGCTTGATGCTGACAAGGAGACGTTGTTCATCGTTTGGAATATTAAAAAGCAGCATGAAAATTACACATTTACTAAGACTGATCTCATCTCAGCTTCATTTTCCCAGATCGTTACTGCAGCACAGCTCTGCATGCAGACTTTTTAAAACTGTCTGTCGGTTTATGTGCAGATTAAAGTTAAAACAGCAGAAGTTAGAGCAGCGGCTAACAGTCAGACCAAAGATCACAACGTCCTTAAGCTGCAGCTTCGTGTCCGGACTGTTTTTCCACTGACGCAGGATTCATGTGAGGATTTTTCTTCGTGTGAAGTTTTCAAATTGACATTCACACCACGAATCAAACAGCGAGGGATTGTTCTCCTGCACGCCTCACAGGCTGGCAGAGGTGAAGAAGCACTGATGCAGATCACCTCTGCCAGACAAAAGACCCACCCAGCGCTCAGACTGACAAGTCAAGTCCAAATACTCACCTCCACCCTCCTCCTCAGGAAGAGGCGAGGCGGGCAGTTCGCTAATGAGCTAATGAGGCACACCTGCGCTTCAGCCGCCAGGCGCTTCATGATGGACTTGTGACGATCCCTGCAGAGCAGCGGTTTGAACCCCTGTAGCCGCAGACTGCCATATGCTGTGAGTCAGAGCGTGCAAATGGACATGTACGGTCCACAGGGTCAGACGCGAAGCATGTTTCCATATGGCCACGGAGGAGAACCCGCCAAAATAAAACACAGCAGGAAATCAGCAGATCTGAGCTGCCAATCAAACGGTTTCAGTTCAAACTCTATTCACGTGAAGCTCCACCCGCTGCAGCTTCTGACCCACGCCGGTGGCTCGGATATAAACGGGTCTCCAGCCTTCTCCCAGATTCCTTAAGGACTTTGTTGTTTCTGTGCCAGGGAAGATGAGACGATGAGTTTGCATGTTTTCGATTTTAGCATGCAGAGTTCACAGACTCCTGAGACGATACAGAAGCCAAACTGTGCAGGACGTCAGTGAGAGCTCGTGAAAATCACACCAGAAAGCAGCTGGAAACCAGGGAAATTACAGCAGCCGGACTCAGCTGGTGCTCCGAGTGCAGATATGGTTTCAGGAAAAGGCCTCCTCGCTGCCGTGGAGGCGAGCTTTGGTTTCTCCTTCTGAGGCCGGTGGGTGGAGCGACGGTGGGAGTTAAACAGTCTGTAATGACCAGAGTCGGTTACCAGCGGTAACCATTAGCTGCTGCGTTCAGCCTCCAGCCTCCACAAAATGGATATCACCGTGAGCCGCATGTGTCCTGATTGAACTTCCCCAAGTTTTAAATGTGGCATCAAACAGTAAAGTTCAGCAGGAATATTCATCCCACAGCAAAAAGCCTGCAGGAGAGCGTTGGTGCAAACACGACACACAGGGCATTCATCACCTGATGTTTGGTATCCTGGTGCTGAAGCCTGCCCAGCCTCTGCTTCAGCGACACCAGAGGGGTGAAACATGATGTTAAACATATGAAATGTTCCACTCTGAGCCCTGGGAAGATTTATGTTTTCATCCCTGTTCAAAATCCAATTTTAAAAACACTTCCGACTAAAGAGTCACGATGGAAACAGAGTGATAGATGTGCGCGACGTGTGAAAGCTTAAGACCCGAACACAGCGAACTGTCAGTTCTCTGTTTAAGGATGACTGACAGCGTGTGTGAATGTGAGAGTGAATGAATAGTGGAATTGTAAAGCGCTTTGGGTGCCTAGAAAAGCGCTATATAAATGCAATCCATTATTGTTATTATTAATCTCCAATGATCACCCACCGCCTTCCCGAGGTCTCCTATCTCTGGAGATCACAGAGATCCAAACTGGTTCCTCCTGGAGACACCTTTCAGAAAAATCATGTTTAAAAAAGTTTCACTAAAGACCTTCAGCCAGAGACTTTACTCTTCTCTATCTGTCTATCCATTCAACCATCCATCATCCATCTGTCCATCCATCCATCCATCCATCCATCCATCCATCCATCCATCATCCATCCATCCATCCATCTGTCTATCCATTCAACCATCCATCTACCATCTGTCCATCCGTCCATCCATCAGTCCATTCATCCATCCATCATCCATCTGTCTATCCATCCATCCCTCCATCCACCATCCATCCATCCATCCAAACATCCATCTGTCTATCCATCCATCCATCCATCTGTCTATCCATCCATCCATCCATCCATCTTTCTATCCATCCATCCATCCATCCATCCATCCATCCATCCAAACATCCATCTGTCTATCCATCCATCCATCCATCCAAACATCCATCTGTCTATCCATCCATCCATCCATCTGTCTATCCATCCATCCAAACATCCATCTGTCTATCCATCCATCCATCCATCTGTCTATCCATCCATCCATCCATCCATCTTTCTATCCATCCATCCATCCATCCATCCATCCAAACATCCATCTGTCTATCCATCCATCCATCCATCAGTCCATTCATCCATCCATCATCCATCTGTCTATCCATCCATCCCTCCATCCACCATCCATCCATCCATCCATCCATCCAAACATCCATCTGTCTATCCATCCATCCATCCATCTGTCTATCCATCCATCCATCCATCCATCTGTCTATCCATCCGTCCATCCATCCATCTGTCTATCCATCCGTCCATCCATCCATCCATCTGTCCATCCATCCGTCCATCCATCCATCCATCCATCCATCATCCATCTGTCTATCCATCCATCCATCCATCCATCTGTCTATCCATCCATCCATCTTTCTATCCATCCATCCATCCATCCACCATCCATCCATCTGTCTATCCATCCATCCATCTTTCTATCCATCCATCCCCCCATCCACCATCCATCCATCTGTCTATCCATCCGTCCATCCATCCATCCATCTGTCCATCCATCATCCATCTGTCTATTGATCCGTCCATCCATCCATCCATCCATCCATCATCCATCAGTCTATCAATCCGTCCGTCCGTCCATCCATCCATCCATCCATCCATCATCCATCAGTCTATCAATCCGTCCGTCCATCCATCCATCCATCCATCCAGCTGTCTATCCATCAGTCCATCCATCCATCCATCCATCATCCATCCATCCATCCGTCTATCCATTCAACCATCCATCTACCATCTGTCCATCCGTCCATCCATCAGTCCATTCATCCATCCATCATCCATCTGTCTATCCATCCATCCCTCCATCCACCATCCCCCATTCATCCAAACATCCATCTTTCTATCCATCCATCCATCCATCCATCCATCCATCTGTCTATCCATCCATCCCCCCATCCACCATCCATCCATCCCTCCAACCATCATCCATCTGTCCATCCGTCCATCCATCCATGCCATCTTCCCTCCATCCACCATCCAACCATCCATCATCCATCCATCCAAACATCCATCCAAACATCCATCCAAACATTCATCCAACCATCCATCCATCCATCCCTCCATCTATCCCTCGCTTCTTCTGTCCATCCGTCCATTTTGTGGTTGTAGGGTCCCACAGACTCTGAGCTGTGAGGAAGTCACATTTAAAAGTGAAAAACTTTGTCAGAGAATTGCACAGCTCATTTCCTAGTGATCCAGATACTGAAGGAAAAACAAACCTTTACTATCCGCGCCGTTCCTGTCAGAGATGCATGTTTCTGTCTTTTAGTTGATGAAACAAATGCTGAATGATGACCCCAGAATAAGCAGTTTTTATCTCCTGCTGGGCAGCGTCAGCACACAGACAGCTTCCTGTCAGTCTGTCACATAAAAGCCAATAATAAACTGAGATGTCTTTCATTAGAGATCAGGCCAAACCGCCGCGCCCCCGAGCTGTAAATATGAAGACAAAGGCTTAAACAGAACATTTCACTTGACAGGAAATGCAGGGATACAGGTTGACATCCTTTCCTGTGTCTGCGCGACTGTCTGAAGTGTCCTCCTGTGAATTTAAACCTGAGCTTAAGATTCACTGATGGAGATGTACCTCTCGATATGTTTCTGGCGTCTCCTTGAACCCTGCAAAGATGACCTCTGAATGTTCACTCTGTCAGTCTGACTCCATCGACTCAAACAGAATTCATACACAACGCCAACACGATATGATTTTAATCCAGAGGAAACTGTCGTGTTTTGTCTTAATCAGATGCTAAAACCAACATCAGAGATTACCACGGGAAGACGGCCGTCCAGTACTGGAGCGGCAGCGCCGACATCTTCGAGAAACCCGAGTGTCAGTCAGGTCTGTCCAACAATTATTATAAGAATCACTTTTTTATGTTTTCATTACCAGAACCATGCTGCATGGGCTACGGAAGCCCATCTGTGCCAGTGAAGTTACTCTGTACCAGGCAAACTCGTGGCTCAGGGGCCGCAAGTGGCCCACATCACCCAAACATGCGGCCCATACACTGACGTGAAGAAATCGAATGCAGTTTGGTTTTTGAAATAACTTTTTGTTATAATTTAATTTTTTATATTTAATGTCTAAAAAGCTTTAAAGTCATCAGAGAACAGAAGCTTCTGGATTATTATTATTAACTGTTACTCATTAGTGAAGTTTTCTCTCCTGTTCTCTGTAGTCACCGCGTTTTGTCGTTCTTTTCATTTAAAAAATAAAGATGGAAACTCTATAACGCCAAAGGAAGCAAATCTGTATTTCACAATAAAAGCATGACCTACAGTCTGTGGAGTCAGTAATTATTGTTTCAGTGTCATTAGCAAAGATTTTTTCAGACCTTTGCTAATCTGAGAGCGACTGCAGCGCCTGTGCCGGTCGCAGAGGTGGAGGCTGTTTCACGCTCTCCGTGTGGGCGAGCGGTCGGCGTCGGTGCATTTTCCCTCACAGAGAGTTTCTTCTGTGGGCGGAGCCAGTCAAAGCTCGGTGTTTGTGGTTGCAGATGGATCCGTCTGCTGCTGGATCACAGAGACGGTAGAACAGGAGGGTTTAGATCTGTGCTTCGGTCAAAGTTTGACCTCAGTCGTGTGTTTTGTTCTTTTCAGGCGGGAGGTGTGTTCGCCGTCAGCGGACGCAGCGTTACGCTCTGCCGTCCTTCCTGCTGTCTCGCTCTCGCAGTCAGGGACAGCTCAACCTGGAGTTCAGGACGCCGCCTCAGTCCTCCTCCCACGACGCCTTGGACTTCCATGTTTAAAGTTGATCGCCCTGCCTGAAACCCGGTGACCCGCTCTGTCCCCGTTTGGTCCACGCAGGGTTTCTGGGCTTGGAGCCACAGATGGCAAAGATGGCCGCAGGAGGTGGATGTGAGCTAGAGCAGACTCAGACCTGAACACAAGGCGGGCCTCATTTTAAAGCCAAGGTTCATCAAGCAGAGGTGTCAAACATAAGGCCCGCGGGCCAAAATCGGCCTTGCAAAGATCCAAGGACGACATGAACGTTTGCTGATGAAGACCTGCCTCACGTGATGAAGAACAGATAAAGAATTACGTTTCTTTCACTCTCGACTGTAATCATGTGTTTTTATAGAAAAATAAAAACAGTTTTCTGTGAATCAACAGAAATATTCAATCTGAGCAGCGAGCCACAGAAACGCTCTAATGTTACACATTTCTTTCTCTTCATGTAGAAAATCTTCTTATTCACACATCTCAGGGATTAATGGAGTTTCACCAGGATGTATGTTCCCACCGTGTTGAATCACTTTGGCTTTTCCTGCTTTAAAGCAGGGCTGGGGAACTCCAGGCCTCGAGGGCCGGCGTCCTGCATGTGGCTAAATGACCTGAGTTCTCCAGAGGTAATAAACTAATCGTGCGATTCAGGTGTGCTGACCGAGGTTGGGATCTAAAACCTGCAAGGTGGAGTTCCCCACCCTCCTTTAAAGGAACCAAAGGCAAAATAATCCAGAGGTGTAGAATTACAGGAACTAGGCATGCTCAGTACTGACGTGTCAGGAAGTGCAGATGCTTCCAGACTGTGCTCGAAACACCCGCATCGCGTGACCACGGTTAGTCCCGACAGGTGGCTTTTACCTGGAGCAGAGCTGGAGAGCACCTGTGTGTTTTCAGCCAATAAAAATGTCTTGATATGACCTGTTTGAACTCTGTTCATCGATTTGCTCTCAGCACAGAGAGCTTCTCTGCAGCACCCTCCTTCCTTTGATCTTATAAACTGGTTGGCTGTGCATCGCTAACGCTGTGGCGGTTTGCTGGTGGAGGGCCATCGTGAACGTGGCGCCGACGGACCGGGACAGAAGTCGTTTAAAGGAAGCCGTTAGCTCAGTCAGACACGCCTCACCCTCTCACTCTCTTTCACCCTCATAAATGTCTTCATTAGCTTCCGCTCCATTGGCCGGCTCATGGCGTTAAAGTCATTATCTGCTTTAATAAGGCGGCGTTTGCGTAAGCGATAAGCAGTAAGTGAGCGGGCGGGCGGAGGCCACGCTCGACACTGATAACAAACACTCGGAGTGAAATTAGCTGTGACTAAACAAGGGGCGGGGCTAGGCGAGCAGTGAGAGGATCACGTGATGCGTCACAGGAACACCTCAGGGGTGTGACGTTCACCACGATGACGATGAAGATCAGATTTAATGTCGTCACGCTTGGACTTCAACATTTTTACATGTCTTTACTTTTAGTAATACCCCCCCCCCAAAAAATCTTCTGATTGACCAGCTTCTGGAACCCTGCTAAGGGGCGGGGCCTGGAGCTTGGAACAGATGACCATATAAGGAAATGTGCAATGAGCTGCTTTGAAAGGATGAGCAGTTATTTTAGAGGTTGTGTGCTGATGGCTTCCACCACACCGCCGCGTGCTCAGCATGAAGCGTGCACCGCTGTCTCCTTTGATGATGTCAGCTGTATTTTTAGGCTTCTGATTGGCTGCAAGCTGAAAAAACCATTTCATCGTAGTGTCGCTGCTGCTGGTGTCATCGCAGTTATGTTCAGATTTAAAACAAAGAGGACGACACGGCGATGGACACGTGCACCATCCGATATTTCAGCCTGTCTTGTGCACGTTCGGTTTATCGACAGCTGACATACTTCGCACTGTGACGTCATTGCTACCCTCCATCCTCCTCACGCCCCCGCTGCACTGACAGCGCTGTGCCCCCGTTTTTATTTTTAGGCTTCTGATTGGCTGCAAGCTGAAAAAAACCATTAAAAAGTGCTCCAAACCTCCTGCGTGCGGGAGTCAGTATGAAATCATGACATCATGACATCACTGTGATTAATCACTCAGGTCACTGACTGATGTCAAACAGCCTCACGCCACCATCTAACCAAGTCAGTGACATCATCAGCCTGAAAGGTCACAGAGACAAAGGCGTCGGGACTCCGGTGAACCACGGAGAGAGCCACGCGTGGAACTGAGGTTTCCCAGGAGCGCCATCGCGAGTGTCAAACATATTTGACCCCTAACATGTGACCCGTTTTACAGAGTGGGTGTGGCTCCGCGCAGACGTCTGATTTATGTGCTCCATCCAGATGTTGCTGAGAGAAAAGAGAAAGTGACACAGACACTCATGTCCCTCCTCTGAGACACGACCTCTGACCTCTGACCCCTGTCTTTTCCCACGCTTCTCTCAAAGCCGGGTGAGAGAACACGTCTGCGCTGTGGCGACGACCTCGGGCCCGATAATAGAAGCAGAGCCGTTAACTCGCCGTCGGCTCATTGTTGGGCCCACAGTGGCTGTTGCCATGACGTTCAGTCGGAAATGAGGCCTAATGAGCTAAGCGTCCACATCAAAGACTCGCCGCCTGCAGCCCGTCAGGACAGGAGGTTAAACTCAGGCGAGGATCCAGTTTTCTCTGCAGATCCTCGCAGAGCGAACAGAAACATATTTAACATATTTGTCTCTGATTATCAACGTTAACGTGTCACCTCAGCAGAGCGGCTGCAGGCGAGTCCTCTCTGCAGCTCGCTGCCTCACGGCTCGTCTCCGTCATCGGTGGCATTCTCGCCTCCGTCAGCGAGCTGCGCCCGGCTGCTGTCAGTCAGCGGCTGCTGGAATCGTGTTTCCTGCTGTAACGAGCCCCAGCAGGCCTGCAGGGAGCCAGGAGCTTAATGAGCTGCGGCCCTGATTAAAGAGGCCGGCCGCCATTGCTGCTCGCTGTGACGGGAGGAAGCCAGCTGGCAGAGACGCAGCATCGGGCGCCGCAGGAGAAAATGACACTTTCAGAATAACTTTCCACACAGAGCAGCGGTGCTCACAGCTCCACGGCCACCTGGAGACGAATCGGACGCCTGATGCTGAAAACTGGCGTCCCAGCAAATCTTCATCATAGAGCGAAAGTTAAACTTCGTCACATCGTCAAAGATGCGACCCCAACAGGAAGTCCCCATTGTCGGCCATGTTTGTCCCTCCAGATGTTCTGTTTTAGCAAACCTACAGATTTAATCTGTGTCCACGCACGTACGCTGTCTGGTAGCTGCAGGCACGGCGCCACCTGTTGGCAGCAGAAACATCATGTTTTGCACTTTGTTTCTGCTGCGACTTTTACTTTGTTCTGTGTGTTGACTCCTCCCACTCGTGCTGCACCACGATCACTGATGACAGATTTAAGTGTATTTGGTGATGAGACAAATTCACACAATTCATTCGTTGAAGTCGGTCACGCCTGCAGTGACCTTCTGACCTCAGCCGTACGTCAGGGACGGAGATGTCTACTGTGTGCATGTGTTCAGCAAAAACACGGACATACAGCAACATTACCAGGTGCTCTCTAACACCACATAGTGGCCACAGCAGGTGTAACAGTCCCGACAGCGTTGCCCTGGAGCTGGTTCCCATCACAGAACTCTAATGGTTCCCAAATCCAGGTGGCGTCCTCCACGGAGCCGTAAACGCTGATAGGAGACGACGGTGGGAAGTGAACGGCTCCATTAGCGCTCGGCCTCTCAGCTTAACGCTCTGTTTGCTCTGCTGTTGTCGTGATTAATGCACCGAAGCTCCGTCTGTAAACATGCAGCAGAGAAGCAGCCGGGAGGCGGGGGCGTCACGGCGTCACGGAGCCAAACTCAGGGAGGGGCACCTGATACAAGCAGATCGTCTCTGCCCTCAACACTCACCGACTCTGAAGACGTACAAGCAGCTCCAAATCAAACAAAGAGTTAAGAAGCTTCAGTAAAATGATCCAATGATCATGTGAGAAACTGCATTTACTCCAAATCCATTAAAGCTGCAGAAATCTGGCTTCCAGTCGAGGCAGTCACCGTGACACCGAACTGTGCGACCAAAACACTTCCTGTCGTGCATTTCCTGTCACGTGGTGTCTTTTCATGTTAAACATGTTTCTAACAATGAGCTCAGTGTATAAACATCTCTGAGCCAAACTGAACCCTCAGTTTATCACAGTTTTTTCTGCTTTTTGATCTGTATGATGTCATAGAGAGCCTACTTCTATGTATTTGGCCGAGGCCGGCAGAGGAGGGGGTGAGCTGCTGCCCGAGGAGGTGAAGTCCATCCGAGGATAACGCCGTCTGCAGCCCGCTCGCTCAGCCACAGACGTCCTGACTGCTGCACACGCTCACGACTGTCAGCCGTTTATTAATGTGTAATAACAACGATAATAACAACTACATGTAACTATGCATCACAGTTATTGTGGCTAATCGTTCATTCATGAATGTGACACATTTTTGGAGGGTTCATACGGGGTCACAGGGGGTCACAGGGGGTCACAGGGGTCACAGGGGGTCACAGGGGTCACAGGGGGTCACAGGGGTCACAGGGGGTCACAAGGGGTTGCAGGTGAAGAGGAGACCAAACCAGAGCTTAATGGTGAAGTAAAAATACAAAAACGATCCCAGTTAATCCATTTTATTAATAATTGAAAGACAAAATCATGATAGAAATTAGAACGTAATTAACTGCCCCACCCACCTGAGGTTCAGACTTCCTGTCTTTGAGGGGCAGCCAATAGGAAGAAGCGTGCCACCCCCCACCCAGCAGATGGCTTGGTCCATTCATTTGGCTTCCTCGTTTCCACTGTGGGAATCAGACTGGGACAGTGTGGAGTGGCACTGAGGAATAATTAAAAGCAATAATATTGATAAAGACAAAGATGTGGCGGCACAGGTGGGACACAGGTGGGACACAGGTGGGACACAGGTGGGACACAGGTGGGACACAGGGGCAAAGGAAGACGCCACAGAAACAGTGATGCAGCGTAAAGGCAGCAGAGACGTCACGTGTTCAAGTCTGTTCCTCTTTAAGAAGGTCACACGGGATTAAACACGAGCCAGCAGCTGTTAGCAAAACAGCGCAGGACGAGAGGACGCCAGCGATTCATTAAAAGAAACACACAGAAAATCTTCATCCATCGTCCTCGGTGTTGCATCCTGACACGTCCCAGTCTCCCAGCGCTCCCATTTGTCCTTCCACGCTGCTCTTTCACCGTGGCGTGATCACGTTAGGAGCATCTGCGGTGAGATCGGTTAAAATCTGATCTTATAGTTTCTCAGCAGGTGTGGGATCGAAGCCACCCTCCTCCATGCAGCTCGTCCTCCTCCTCATCTCGAGGTTGGTGCTGGACCTGATGCGGCGGCGGGCTGAAGGTTCAGACCTGACACAGTCCAGAGTCTCGTGTCTGATGCTGCTGCCAGCTGCTGAAGAAGAAGACGAAGATTTGTTGCACCTGGCAGCAGCTGACAGGTGACTCAGGAAAGAATGAGCTGAGAAGTGTCAGATAAAGAAGGATTATTTTAACTGTGAGTCATGCAAAGCTGCTCTGACAGAATCCAGGTGAGCAGGTGGGTTTGCTGACTGTCCTGGAGCTAACTGTCAGCTAGCTTTAGACGTTTAGCTTTCACACACCTGGAGAAGGTGTTTATGGTCAGATGAGGGAAGAACTTGTCTGTACTGATGACGCGTGGAGATTTCACTTTGAGGGGGATAACGGGCTGATTACAAACCTGCAGCGACACGAAAACTCACAAACTCAGAGGACGAGCGAGGAGGTCAGCATCGTGAGAGCGGCGGCGGACTGCGGTTAAAGATCAGCTTTGCTTTGTTTTGCAGGAAACTCAGTGGAGCATGTGATTGCAGAGCGGCGGTCAGGCCGGCCCTCGGCTGATAAATATCCCCATCCAATTACAAGATGTAATAATTCTGCACTCAGGTTGGTAATGAGCTCTAATGCCGGGCCCGTGCGATAATTCCCCCGCCGGATGCCGGCTTGATCAGACGTTGAGCTTCGTAATTAGACTGGCAGAAAATCATTATTTGGTGTTCAAATAGAAAATGAGGTTGGTGAAAGTCAATCTGGCCGGCTCTGTGGAGCACAGACGAGAATTTAATGATTTAATTACAGTCGTAAGCTCCTCGGATGAGACTTGAGTTGAGCCGAGGCCGGCAGAGGAGGGGGGAGCTGCTGACACGAGGTTAGGAACGTCACGGAGGTCTGGCTGCTGAGGAGGTGAAATCCCAGGATAACGCCGTCTGCAGCCGCTCGCTCAGCCACAGACTGCACACGCTCACGACTGTCAGCCGTTTATTAATGTGTAATAACAACGATAATAACAACTACATGTAACTCCTGTATTCACAGATGGTTTTAAATACTGATGTTAATAATAAGTTCACTGGAGAACAGACACACAATGCTGCAGGACTCTCAGGATGACCAGCGACCTGCAGCAGCTCACCTGTCTCAGGTGTTTAATCAGCTCAAACGTCTGCATGTGTTCAAGCTTCGTTCGTTGGCTCCACCTCTCGCCTCCTTCTGGGACGGGTTGGTTCACCTGTGTGATGCTTCTTCAGGTCTGCAGCGTCGAGCAGTCGCAGCTTCTCTTCTTCTGCAGAGGCTGATGGAGCTTCTCCAGCCTCATTACTAATAATCGATACTGATTGAAAGTCTTTGTTCTCTCATTGATAAGATGTGAGTGAATAAATGGAGAGAAATGAAAGAAACAATTCCTCAGAGCTCATGAAAGTTGAGCAACCTGTGCAATCCTGGTGGGAGGCAGCGTGTCTCCAAACCGTGGTGGCAGACGCTGAAGGTTTGTCTGAGGTCGTAAAGCCAGCAGGCCGCCAGCACGCCACCGTCTGCGTCTCGAAGAGTTCGAGTGGCTGCACACGTCAAGACAACTGCTTCAAAGACAAGTTCATGGCGTGAGAGGCAGGAAGGCCGGACGTGCTGCAGTCTCCACTCTCGTTCTCGGTCAGCTACATTTCTACAGCAGCTGCTTTCAAACTGGAACTTGAACTTCTCCAGTTTATTATTATGTTTACAACGTCTGTCCATCCACAGTGAGGAAGCACACGCTCCCAGTGTGGACTGGTTTATTCCTCTGAGGCTGTCAGCAGGTGCAGCTGGTGCTCTTCTTCTTTTTCATCATCACTGAGGAAGGCAGGAAGTCTAAATATTAATGGGCGTATTGGCCGCGCGGCCTTTAGAGTGTTGTGAAAACTTGAACCTGGGAGGGAAGCAAAACGACTGAGGTCCAGGCTGCAGAGGTGCATCCGAAATATAAAATATGAAGCGGTATCGACCCGACGTCCACGTGAGGCAGAAACAGCTGCAGGAAAGCCGGCGTTGCAGTGATGAGAGGGAATTTTAAAGCCTTTAAGACCTACCATAGAACCAAGTCCGCCAGACCTTATATTATATGTTTACATGCTGTGGAGCCATTTGTGGGAGCATTTCAAGTTGCTATACATCAATACAACCATTACAGCCCAGATTTTAATAATATGTCTGCATTAAGTGCATAGAAATTACATAAATTGCAAAAAAGTGCAATAAACTACAATAAAATTGAAAATTGTTTTTGTTTTTTTAACATATATTTCTAGTTAGAGAAATTTAAGAGGCTTATCCCTCAAAACTGTAAATACAAAAAAGTTGCACAAAATAGTTTCCCACCACAGGAAATTTATTTTGAGTGTCTTCATAGTTTTATTTTTGAAATACACCAATTTTTATACACTGCAGGAAAAACGAAAATAAATATTATAATGCAAATTTGCAAAAAAGCAGCATATGCATCAAAATAAACTATTTCCAGCAGTGCAATATGAGTCCTAAGCATCCCAGAAACCACACAGAAAGTCATAAAGTCAAACATAACTTTTAAAAACACCAGTATAGGCTCATGAGGCCCTGATGGTAAAAAACTACATTTCCACGAAAATGACGTCACTTCCTGTTTCGGGCAGGTCATGGTGGACATGTGATAGATCGTGCTGATGGACGTAGGAAGTGTTACAAACAGCTGATCGGATCGGCAAAAGTGTTTCTGGAATATTATGTTTTTGTTGCTGCAAGTGCTTTTTATGCAGTTTTTGCAAAGTTATATGTGGAAGGAAACTGTGACCGAGGACAAGCTGATGGCATAAGATGTAAGTACAACTCCTCCGGTTTCATATGCAAAAAAAATGATTGTGCTAGCTCACGTGGTTGCAGAGCTACCGGGATTTAAAAATAGTTACGCAAAACAGAGCGTGCTGCTCCGACCGGCTTTAAAGGGTTAAAGCCTTTATTTGGGCTTCTGTTGCTGCTCACAATCAGCTCAACATCTTTGCACAAAACACACGAAACCAGGTGAGCCTGGAAGTTTGCTGCGTTCGACAACATCGGATAATGAAGGAGCGAACGTCAGACTGCGACCCTACCTGACCGAAGCCGATGAAAGTCAACCGCAGCAGCGAGGAGGAGGATGTAACGACGTCATGAAACTTTATGTCCAGATGCATTTGGACTTTATTTTGCGTCTCTCAACTTCCCTGAAATCACTGAAGCCTCTCGTTTCTCTCCATCCACCTCCAGCTTCCCTTCTCTGGGAATGTTGAGGTTTTCCAAAGCCAGACTTGGATCATCTCCTCCTATCCTCTGTCACTCCAACCCTTCCATCCATGAACCTCCTCTGAGGTCTTCCTCTCCTCCTGCCTGGCAGCTCCATCTTCATCCTCCACCCACACGCTGAATTCAGGTCACACTGAAAGCTGTTATGTGTGGAGATGATCGTGGGTGTTGTTCACAGTATTGTGTGTTTTATATGTGAGCAGGTGCAGTTGTGTGTTTGTGTTCATACACGTCCACCTGACGTCTAAATAAATGACCAAAGTTCAAATGTTGGGTCGTGGTACAGACGGACCCGTGACCTGCACGTCTACCTCCAGTGTTGACAGACGATGCTCACATGTGTGTCGGTCTTTCTCCCAGCAGTTTGTTGTCTTTGTGGATTCTGAGTCTGTGCGCTTCGATGTTTTACAAACCTGACTGATCGATATTAAAGATGGCTAGCCCTGTGCCGTCATGTGAGTTAGCACTCGATCTCTGAAGCATCCAAACCTGTAGGTCGTCTTCAGCACTCAGGTATCGGGGAGAATGAAGA
The DNA here is from genome assembly GCF_056152115.1 of Neolamprologus brichardi. NCBI lineage: Eukaryota > Metazoa > Chordata > Actinopteri > Cichliformes > Cichlidae > Neolamprologus > Neolamprologus brichardi. The sequence continues at coordinate 69,024,539 of NC_142110.1, forward strand.
TGCCGCTCTCCTAAACCCAGCAGGACCGTTCGGTCCGTCATCTCTTAGGCGACGTGTGAACGTAGAAACTGGTGTTTTGAGTTCTGCAAAGAAGTTTCATTAAAGCCGCTGCATCACTCGTCACTCTGCAGGTTGATCAGTGCAGACATCAGCACGGCGTTCTTCCACTGATGTTTGAGCAGCTACGCTGGACGCGCTGCCTTCATGTGTGAATCCTGCTGAAAGAAGCAGCGACGCTCTCACTGTGAGGCAGGTTTACAGGCTTTTTCATTGCATTAAACTTCATCTTTTGTGTGTAATCAGCAGACTGCTTCCTGCAGTGACCTCACACACCTCCCCCCCCCGAGCAGGTAGTGCTGAAACACTTGCTGTCGGCGCGGTGACCTTTATCCCCCAAGTCGTTCCCGTCTGGGCTGCTGGGATCTTCATGCAACCTGTCCATCTGAACTTTGCCCACAACTACAGACGCCGAAGCCCTCGGCAGACTCCGATATGGATTCACCTGCTGAGGAAAACATGCTTTCAGACAGCCGGCCTCTCCCGCTGTCTCTCCTCATTTATTCATGCGGTTGCTGAGCAGCAGCGTGAAACATGCGGATGAGAGGCGAAGGCCATGAAATATTCACCCAGACAATAAACAGTCCCAGGACGGCCCCGAGGAGGAGGAAAACACGAGGATGAAGAGAGAGCGAGAGCAAACGGATCCTGTTTTTCCAGGAAGTACAAAAGGAAAAACAACTCGGTGCAAATTCCCTTCACAATAAAACCTGTAAACAGAAATAAATCGACCGCAGGAAACCAGAAACAAAAGAGAGAAACGGCGTGTGGAGCTGATGAAATGTTCGATTTTACACAACACGATGCTCAGCCCGAGACACTGACTTCACGACCGCTTCAGCCCCTCAACCAGTTTACAGCGATATCACGCCGAGCTAACGAGAAACAGAATCTCTACACGTTCAGGTCGCCGCGGCGCCGCAGCGCTCGCTCCCACATTTCCTCATCCAGAGGAAGACAAACAGCTTCTGATCTGCTCACTCAGGAACATCCAAACACTTGATTCAATAAGTTCATCTGTGGAGCTGCAAAACAGGAAAACAAACAGAGAGCAGGCAGCCGAGGCCTCGCTTACTCCAACTTTAGCATTTAATGAAGCCAAATTTCACCTTCGACTATGAATATTTTCCTCTTTTCAGAGTCACGCTGCAACATCACGGTGATCCATCGTCATCAAGCACAGAAGTGATATCCTAAAAACCTTCAGATATTTTAAAGTTTACTTTGGTGTTTTCACTTCGCTTCTTTGTTTTTGTCTTGATTATTTCAGCTGTGCCTCGTTACCCTCAGTCTTTGTTGGCTCCTTCCCCACGAACAGCTTCGCTTTTGTAGATCTGCTCATTTTGTGCTTTCAGAAAATTGACTCCACATAAACACTTTGATGATATTTAATGAGCTTATCGTCTCGCTGCTTAAATCTGCATGCAGAGATAAATGCACAGTGCTGGACAGACTTTGTCTCTGCGGCCGCACTCAGAGAGTCTGACTTTAGGCTCTGAGCTCGTATTAGATGCAGATAAAGAAAAACAAGCAACAGTCAAAAACAGACGGTGACATCATCGCATCTGACCAATCGGCAGTAGCCTGGGGCATTTCAACATCGCTCTTTCATAACTGTGGAAAGTTTTATGTCAGGCAAAGAAAACAAACAGGAACATTTTAATGGAATCATTCAAAGAGCGTTCGGATTCTAGAAACCACCATCGTCACAGCAAACACTTTATTTTGAAAATATTTGTTTGAAACCAATCCTGCATCAGAAACATTTAAAATTCAGAGTTATGATGATGCACAGACCCCTGCCTGCACAGATGTGCACGCATCAGGAGGCCCAACTGCGTCTGAGCAGCGTGACGGCCACGCTGACCAATGAGGGCTCTGCGTGTGTGCATGGTCATTATAGCGCGCTCGCAGCTCGTTCCGCTTTGGCTTTGCAGAGATTAAATAAAGGAGATTTCACATGTTGATCAGGCAGCGTTAGCAGCAGCTAGCCGTTTCCCCCTCTTTCTTCATGCTAAGCTAACCGAGCTCAGTTAAAAATAATAACTGGGACTCAAACAGGAAGCAAACGTGGCCTTTCATGAAATGTGGCGTTTATAAGAAAGAAGCGCTCTCATGTTTTCTCCAACCAGAGTCTTATCGGGTTGATGTTAGAGGCTGATAACGGAGATAAAGGGAAACAATCGCTAAGAAGATTAGCGAGGATCCGTGTGCAGCGTCCTGCTGCAGGGAGATGCAGAGCTGATACGGCGAGCCTCTGGCGCCGCGTTTAAACACTTACTGATTTCATTAAAGCGCCGTCACCTGCTCGTCCCGCCGGCGCCGCGGCTTCTCTTCCACACTTCCTGTCACTTGCTTTGATTTTCATGTTTTCACGTCATTGGTTTCACACAGAAGTCAGTTAATCGAGACAGATATCACCCGGTTCCTGCGAACACGCCGACCTCGCTCACGCCCAGCAAGCGCTCTTCTAGCGGTTATTTGACTTCCTGTTCCGCCCAAAGCAGCGTGTACATTCTCCTCTGACCTCTGACCTCAGCGACAGCTGCTGCTTGCTCTGTGAGCTCAGAGACGGCTAACCCCCCCCCTCCTCCACACACACACACACACACACACACACACAAACACACATATAAAACATATTAAGGATTGTACATTAACACAAAACTGTTGGTGGAACCAGAGAAACACACATATGAAGAGAGAGAGTATGCATAGTATGCAAACAGTCATCATAATTCGTCACACAATGAGAACAGGACAAATCAACAATGACTCATTAATATTAAAATCTGTAACATAATGTATTGTTTGGAGTTTAGTCTGTTACTGTTGCTATTTTTACCATTTCTTCTTGGAGCAACTGTAACACACATAATTTCCTTAGAGATTAATAAAGTATTCTGACTCTGATTGGTTCAGGATGACCTGCCATTATCCAATCACACATCTGCTTACCTGCATCTGTTGCTCGTTTCTCCTCCTCTTCTTTTCTCTTTTTTCTAAACTGAGGACCTGATGGCTTTGAACTTTTCTTGTCCATCTTGGTTTTAATTTTGCACTCCAGTATGAACACAAATCCCCCAACCCGAGGTTCACCACAACATAACCTAACAGACCAACACCTCAGTTCACAGAATCACTTTGTCTTTATTTCTGGGATTTCACACAACCCAGGATTCAAATCATGAATCCATGATGGGCTTGGATTTACATCATTATGAATGAAATGTGCTCTATTTGGAAGCCCCTCCCCTTTCGACGGGTTGTGTGTGAGACTTTAAATCATCAATCATCATTTAAATTGTTATTGATCCTTTACCCCGAGTCCTAAAGTGTATATTTATTTTCTTACTCTTCTATTTATTGTTTGTTTACTTGCACTGCTGTAACTGGAGCCTCGTCGTCTCGTCTCTCTATAAACTGGACTGTCTGTAGCGGAGATGACAATAAAGTTTACTTTGACTTCAGCAGCGAGCAGGCGCACCGAGGGCTCTCGCTCACTTTTCCCGTACAGAATTTCAAAAAAACATCGGTGCAGATTATAAGTCTGTATCATGATGTCTGGTGTTTTTGTGTTTGTTGTTTTGTTTTTATTTTGTTTCATTTTGTGAGTTGGTTATTAGACGCTGCTTCAGCCAGCCAGTGAACCCCCGCCGCCCCGCCCTCTCCTCCCTGCGCCGCAAGCAGCAGGTGCACCTCGCAAACGGAGGGCGTCCTTACTCGTAGCAAATGGGCGATAGAAAACCGATCGGTGCCTGTGACATTCCCAGTATGCGCTGGCCGTGATGCCGCCCCCCCCCACCACGATGCCGCCCCGGGCAACCGCCCGTGTTGCCCGTATCTAAAAGCCGCTTACTTCCCCTTTCTTCATCATTACAATGTTCAGTCATGATGAAGCAGCTCGTCTTCATCACCTCTACGTGATTAAATATGTTGATTTGTTGTTGTTTGATTGGCTGATCAGATGCTCGCGTTAACGAGTAGTTAACCTAATTTACACACGAAGAAACAGAAATACTGTGGGTCACGGTGGAGGCCTCACAGGTGGAGCCAGGGCGCTCAGGTTTATTTCAGGGTGAATGCTTCATCAGCCATGTTTAAGGTTGTATCTGAGAGCTGCTGGGATGCAGAGACATGGTGATGGTGTATTTAACCTGGTTTAAAGGTGTGTTTGAGGCTCTGTTGCAGGGGCGGATCTAGAAGGGTGGCATGGGGTGGCAAGTGCCACCCTAAAATGATCCCTTGCCATGTGACAGTGTTGTTTATTAAAATAAGACAGCATTAACAGTTTGAGCGTAGTTACAGTCAGCAGTGAATATAAATGCTAACACTGAATATATTGCAGAGTGTCGTCCCCCCCCCAGAGCAAAGGGTGCCAGAGCACATTGTGAACAACACCATGGGGATGTTACACAGGTGGGTGGATGTTACACAGGTGGGTGGATGTTACACAGGTGGAAATGGAGGAAGGTGAGTGTTATTACCCTCTGTGGTCCACGGACACGCTGCACCTCCAAATCACATGACTGATGTCAGCTGACACAGCAACAAGCTGCAGCCGCGCTGAGTCTGTTTCAGCCACACTGAAAGTTTTTATTTTAATTACAGGCAGTAAATCAGAGTTATGATAAATATCAGCCTCGCTTTGTTCTGAACAGTCGTCACGTTTGTGTGTTTTAAGTTTTCTACGGACAGAAAACAGGAAAGAAAGGAAAAAGCACCTCTTTCCTATTGGTGGAGAAATGCACCATGTGACCAATTTAAAAAAAGTCAACATGTGGGATTTGTTTAGGAAGAGGGAAAAGTTTGGGAGTCACGGTAACAGGAGAGAGAGAGAGAGAGAGAGCGAGAGAGAGAGAGAGAGAGAGAGAGAGAGAGAGAGAGAGAGGGGGAGAGAGAGAGAGAGGGAGAGAGCAAGTGAGAGAGAGAGAGAGAGGGAGAGAGAGAGAGAGCGAGAGAGAGAGAGAGAGAGAGAGAGAGAGAGCGAGAGAGGGAGAGAGCGAGAGAGAGAGAGAGCGAGAGAGGGAGAGAGAGAGAGAGAGAGGGAGACAAAGGGAGACAGAGAGAGAGAGTGAGCGGGGAGAGCGAGAGAGAGCGAGTGAGAGAGAGAGGGAGAGAGAGAGAGAGACACTGAGAGAGAGAGAGAGAGAGAGAGAGAGAGAGGGAGCGAGAGAGTGAGAGAGAGAGGGAGAGAGAGAGAGAGAGCGAGAGACAGAGAGCGAGAGAGAGAGAGAGAGAGCGAGAGAGAGAGAGAAGAGAGAGAGAGAGAGAGCGAGAGAGAGAGAGAGAGCGAGAGAGAGAGAGAGCGAGAGAGAGAGAGAGAGAGAGCAAGTGAGAGAGAGAGAGAGAGAGGGAGAGAGAGAGAGAGTGAGAGAGGGAGAGAAAGAGAGCAAGCGAGAGAGAGAGAGAGAGAGAGCGAGAGAGAGAGAGAGAGCGAGAGAGAGAGAGAGCGAGAGAGAGAGAGAGAGAGAGCAAGTGAGAGAGAGAGAGAGAGAGGGAGAGAGAGAGAGAGTGAGAGAGGGAGAGAAAGAGAGCAAGCGAGAGAGAGAGAGAGAGCGTGAGAGAGAGAGAGAGAGAGTGAGAGAGAGAGAGTAAGTGAGAGAGAGAGAGAGAGTGAGAGAGAGAGAGTGAGAGAACGAGAGAGAGTGAGAGAGTGAGAGAGAGAGAGTAAGTGAGAGAGAGAGAGAGAGCGAGAGAGAGAGAGCGAGAGAGGGAGAGAGAGAGAGGGAGAGAGAGACACCGAGAGAGAGAGAGAGGGAGAGAGAGAGAGAGAGAGAGAGAGAGAGAGAGAGAGAGAGGGAGAGAGAGAGAGAGAGACAGAGAGGGAGGTTCGATGTGGGAGATTTGTGACGTTTAGTGTTTACTTAGTGTGTTGTGTAGTTGTTCTGTTGTGTAGTTGTTCTGTTGTGTAGTTGTTCTGTTGTGTAGTCGTGTTGTGTGTCAGTGACTGATGAAGGGCACATTTGTAAACACTGTCACTGAGTAGTAAGCGGAGTGATACACCTGCTGTTGTCAGGCTGCAGGTTAGTCCCTGTGCTCTTCTGTGTTTTGGTGGACAAACTGGTTTTACTGACACATCATTTGTGGAGCATCTGATTGTTCTCTCGTTTTAGTTTTAGTAATATTTTTAAATGGTTGTAGAAAATGAAAAAACAGCAGGTGTGTTGGCTGCATTTTTAGATAAATAGTTGTTTATGTTTACAAAATGTACATTTTATATTTACATTTCAAGTTATAAACATTTACTCAACATGTCTGTGTTTTTACAGTAAAAATACTACCAGGATCTAAAGTTCTTTGTGTGATTTCAGATCAGTAACACTGATGCAGTTTGTCAGTGAAAACAAATAAAGTCAGTTGAGATGAATTTGGTTGTTTTTTGCCTGTAAAATTACAAGAAAATGGAAGAAGATAGAGCCACCATCACAGGACGAATGGATCAAAATTATAGATGAAATACAAACTATGGAACAACTGAGCTACAGAATAAGGACTCAGGAAGATCAACACCATACAAAGTGGGAGAAATGGACTGAGTACATAAACCCAACAGAATAAAGACACACTGATGATGAGAAATGATCAAACTGTAGAAACAAGGAGACCCAACATGTTTGTTATCCTACCTGTTGTATTTATCTGTTTGTTGTTGTTTTGTTTTGTTGTTACCCCCCTACCCCCCTGTAAGAAAAACAATAAAAAGAAAGTAAAAAAAATAAATTCAGTTGAGCTGAAAAGAAAAAATAACTGAAACAATCTGAGGGTGAAATACAAACGTGAACTCAAAAGGAGTCAAAAATGTCCGGTTGTATTTCAGACCTCAGAGGGTTAATCCAACAAATCATGAAAAATTAGGTTTAATTTTTGTTCAGTGCAGATTTCTGACATTTTGTGTAATTTAAGCTGTAACAATGTGACTGTTTTCTAACAAAAACAGTGAAACTTCAGTCAGACTTGTGTTTGTAAATGAAGCGCCCCATGTTGTGTAGCTTTCTGGAGTTTATACTTATTGGGCTACATATTTATTTATCATACAGGCTGTACAGTACATAGCATCAAAACTCACATGTTTATGTAACTAAAGTGTGTAATCATGTGGGCTACAGACAATAATTAAGTTATAGACTATATTTATATGAAAAACGTGTATACTTACTGCATTTGAATCATTTAACCATATGTAACCACCTGCATGAGTGTTTGGGGGGGGGGGGGGCTTTGATTTTGCCACCCTAAGAAAATTTCTCTAGATCCGCCCCTGCTCTGTTGGTCTCCGGGCGGATGTGTGCAGATGGGTGGAGAGTCCTGACGGCGTCGAGCTCTTTGGCTGCCGCAGCAGCCTCGTTTCCCTCTGCGCTGATTATCATCGCTTCAGCCCGGCTCGACTCTGCTCCGCGCTAAATTATCCGGCACTTGATTTATAAACGAGCAGCTTCACGGCCGATGAGGCGGATCCGTTTGGCGCCGTTAAGCAGCGGTTATTAACTCTCAGTAATGATCAGGACAAGGCTGCGGCGAGGACCGGGGAGCCGTGTTAGACTCTTCTGCAGCCTTTAGATACGGGCGGTTGCCCGGGGCGGCATCGTGGTGGGGGGCGGCATCACGGGCATCGGCAAAAAAAGTAAAATAAAAAATTGCTCGTACTCATGCTGCCCCGACATCAGCCAGCGCATACTGGGAATGTCACAGGCACCGATCGGTTTTCTATCGCCCATTTGCTGGGAGTAAGGGCACCTCCGTTTGAGAGGTGCGCCTGCTGCTTGCTGCACAGAGAGGAGAGGGCGGGGAAAATAAAACAAAATAAAAACAAAACAAACAAACATGAAAACACCAGACATCATGATACAGACTTATAATTTGCACCGATGTTTTTCCTCGGTGCGCCTGCTCGCTGCTGAAGTCAAAGTAAACTTTATTGTCATCTCCGCTACATACAGTCCAGTTTATAGAGAGACGACGAGGCTCCAGTTACAGCAGCGCAAGTAAACAAACAATAAATAGAAGAGTAAGAAAATAAATCTACACTTTAGGACTCGGGGTAAAGGATCAATAACAATTTAAAATTTACAGTTTGATGATTTGAAGTCTCACACAACCCGTGAAAAGGGGAGGGGCTTCCAAATAGAGCACATTTCATTCATAATGATGTAAATCAAGCCCATCATGGATTCATGATCTGAATCCTGGGTTGTGTGAAATCCCAGAAATAAAGACAAAGTGAATCTGTGAACTGAGGTGTAGGTGTGTTAGGGTCTGTTGTGGTGATCCTCGGGTTGGGGATTTGTGGGGATAGCCAAACAGGCTAGGACCGCCACTGTCTGCATGTGACCAAGCCGGGGTCAGGGGTCAAGTCTCACTGATGCAGGCAGAAGTCAGAGCGTGGGATTGTTATCGAGACACCGGGAGCTTCGCTCTCCTCCCTGCACACAAAGACGTGCTTCACTTACAGCAGCGAGCTTCACGATCAGCGTCGCTGGTTATTGGATGTGTTGGAGGTTCATCACAGCATCGGCGGATCACGGAGCGGCACTGCGTCACTAAGCCTGTCGGGTCAGTCGGACTAAATGAAGACAAACCGAGCGTCCTTCGTCACGCCTCCTCGCCGCTGGTAAATCAGTCTGACTGCTAATGAACAATGGAGCCCGTGTGCAAAGTCTCCATCACTGTCTCCGACGCCCGTCACCTCTTCTCAACCTGTCGAAGCCAAACGCCCCCCGAGGTCGTTTATTTCTTTATCTGAAGGAAATAAAGCAGCAGGCGGCGTCTGCGGGCGGCACAGGGAAACCCACCAAAGCTCGCCGCTTATCTGCAGCTCTCTAAACGCCTCAGCCGAGACGGGGACGGTTATCACGGCGAGGCAGAGGCGATGAGACCGCTGGCTGACGAGCATCTCCGCCTCCAATTTATTGATGGAGGAGTGTCAGAGCAGGAAACGAGAAAATGAAGGAATTACTGCAGGAGGGAAACATCTGTGGGGCATCACCACGGAAACGGGCATCACGCGGTGTTAAACACGGTGCGAACACGTGACCAGTGCGGGCGTTCAGGGTGTACTATAGTATCCATGGATACACGGATATGCCACAGATCGGTCCAGTCAGGACGTCTCTTTTCTTTAAATCACGACCACGTGATTACTGAGACGCATGAGCGCAGACGCGGCTCCGACATCAGCGCCACAAACCAGCCGACTGTGTCGTGAACGGTCACGAGTTTGTCCTCTCTACGTCTGCACCGAGGTTATTACAGCAAACTGAAACTAAAAACTCAAACCAGATGTGAAAATAAAAAAGTGACTTTAGAACAAAGGAAACAGTTTTGTGAGCTTTTATTTTGGTAAAAGTTGAACTGGAGGCTGCGATACAAACAAAAACATTTCTACTTATTAAAAACACAAAAACTGAAACGAATTAAATCCAATTAGAAAATAAAAACGTGATCCTAAAGCTGAGAGGCGTGATCTCTCGGTCTGCCCTCCGTCAGCACGCCGCGGGGCAACAACGACAGGGCGGATACACGCCCCTCCACCCGCGGCCCTCGCGCGGCGCTCGCTCTCCACCGTGATTGACAATTATAGCCACATAATTCCTGAGGCCGACTCCGAGTGACAGCATGTAGATAAATATGTCATAAATCAGGGCGGCGGGCTCTCGGGGGAGTAATCTTCCTCTGCCTCGCCAGGCCACTCTTCATCATTAGCAGCGGCGGCGGAGCGAGCCAGAGGAGGCAGGCGCTCAGACGGCGGGAACAAAGCGCTGCTCGCCGCTGCCAATAACCCAGCATTAGAGATGAGATTGCCTCCCCCTCCTCCACCTCCCAGCAGCGAGATAACTCGATTTGATGTCGACGGCGTCCTTTCTTCTCCTCGGCTTCCAAGTGGGCCGGTGTCGGCCATCGTTAGCCTCCTGAGTTATTAGCAGCCTTCAGCGCCGCCGCTCCTCGCTGTCACTTTCGTTAGCCGCGGCTAGCTGACAGTTGCAGACATAATTAGCCCCGCTAATGTGGCGCCGGCGCCGGGCCGGATGTGACATTTGAGGAGCGTCGGGAGGGAAAACAAACAAATCAAGCATTTCATTAGCGAGCGCTGACAGCTCCTCTCTGAGCCTGTAATGAACCTCTAACCGCCGCCGTCCTCTTCCCGCCGAATCTTCACGCCCGCCGCTTATTACTGCCACTACAAATAACGCCGCACTCCTCCAGGTCTAACCACACCGCCATTAATAATGCACCGCCACACGGGCGAGGAGCAGGCGGGGAGAGCCCGATCGGTGGGCCGTGAAGGCGGCGTGTGGCCCATCCCCTTCGTATCTGCTCGCCGCCGTCGTCAGGCCTGTCACTCGGCCGGTAACAACATCACAGGGGGGGCTGCGAATATTAGCTGCCCGTCAGCGGGAGAGGGGTGGAGGAGTAATTAGACAACCGAGGTGGTGACAGGAAGTGAGTGGCACCGGCGAGCCGCGTTAACAGCTCCGGACGGGCTGTGCTCGTGTTTCTGCGCTCACCTGACAAACATCAGCGGCTTTTTTATCCACACCTGTGACTCAGGTGTCCCGAGAGCAGAGAGGGTTAGTCTCTGCATCGGCTCTCTGGTGCCAAATCGCCGCCATCGGAGGTTGAAAATAAAAAGAGCGGGAATACTCATGTTCTGGGTTTATACTTCCAAAGTTTATCCTCAGGAAGTATCCGAGTATTCAATGACCCTCGGTGAGGCTCATATAATACACCTCCAGGGCGGCTCGGGGTCAATAACATGTCTCACATGACACACATCATGTCTGTGATCATGATCATAGACATGATGTTTCATCACTGCTCGGTGCTGATAATCAAAGCACTGATCAGCTGATCGTCAGCAGGTGTGAGCACCTCTATAAACACTTTGTGTTCTGGAGCAGCGTCCCCAACCCCCGGGCCTCGGAGCGGTACCGGTCCGTGAGTCGTTTGGTACCGGGCGCGAGAGTTGAGGCTCAGGTGTGAAATGTGTAGTTTTCAGGGTTTTTATTGGTTTTCAGCGTTATTTTGTTATCGTTTTTATCGTTAACTCGGTTTTCCTGGGTCTTTTCACGTGTGTTATGAATAAATCTAATTTTTTTCGGTACCAGTACTAGTTTTATTTTGTTGTATTTATCCGCGACACCTTAAAGGCCGGTCCATGAAAATATTGTCGGGCATAAACCGGTCCGTGGCGCAAAAAAGGTTGGAGACCGCTGATCTGGAGTCTGAACTTGGGTTTTTGGTTTTTCTTTATTTTTCAGAGGATCTAAAACAGATATGGAATTAAAACTCGTGGGACGTCCACCCACGAGTTAAAACTGTAAAGGACCAAGAATTGAACCCTGAGGAACACCACCAGCGTTTAAGTTTAAAGAGAAATGATCTTAGAGCTCAGAGGAGGTTTTCTTTTTTCAACTGTGAGTGCAAGAAAACAATTGTTAGAATATAATGTGTTAAATCTGCTTAGATGAGAGGGTCCAGCAGTAGATCAGAGGAAGGATTTGTCTGTTTCAGTTTGGTGTAGCTGTAGGCCTGAGAGTGTAATTGTGTACAGGGAGAGGACTTTATGGACACCGGGGGTCAGCCTCATAAAGGAGACAGGAAGCTACAGATGCTGATGCTTGTACCTGAATGTAATAAAGAAGTAGGTCTGCAGGAGACTCCACATGCTTAGCTGTAAAAGTAAGACATGAGTGGAGGTCTCAGTGCTTGTAATATGTTAACTGTGTTTTGTATGTTTTGTAGAGGAGTTTGGTGTAGCTTGGGTGAGGGGAGATGGACTTTTATGACCGGCAGGAAGTCACATATCAGAGACGCACACACCCACATGTACAGGCTCACACACACACAAACACAGAGTTTACAACACACCATGTGGGCTTTACGACGGGGTCGCTTCTATAAAACTGGTGGAAACAAACAAAGAAGTGGAGCTCTGCCTTGCACGTCTCCCCTTCTAGAAGATGCACGCGTAACTGAAGATGAATAAAGGTTTTGTGAAATGACTACTGGGGGCGATCGTGGCTCAAGAGTTGGGAGCTCGTCTTGTAATCAGAAGGTTGCCGGTTCGAGCCCCGGCTTGGACAGTCTCGGTCGTTGTGTCCTTGGGCAAGACACTTCACCCGTTGCCTACTGGTGGTGGTCAGAGGGCCCGGTGGCGCCAGTGTCCTGCAGCCTCGCCTCTGTCAGTGCGCCCCAGGGTGGCTGTGGCTACAATGTAGCTTCTAGAAGAAGCTGTGAATGTGTGGATGACTGGATGTGTAAAGCTCTTTGGGGTCCTTAGAGACTAGCAAAGCGCTTTACAAACACAGGCCATTTACTGAGTCCGGTGCCGTCTCTGGAGGCAATAAAAAAGCACCGGGGTGAAACTGCTTTACAGAACACTTCACACTTCAGAGAGGAGAGCAGCGTGAAAGTCGAGGCTTTGAAGCCGCGATCTCCGCCCTGAGCTCAGACTCCAGAGGCTAAATGTTAAAGTTCATGACAGTAGAATTAGACACAGACTGAAGGACCAAGGCGTCCTCTCTCTAACGTCTGCAGAGCTGCACCTGAACAAAGAGATGATGATCGTCGCAGCAGCGGGAGGAGAGCGCACAGCTCATACCAGCTGTCAGCTCGGAGGCGCAGAAGTCACCGGAGCTCTAACTGCTAATCGGAATAATTCGATTACTGAGCAGAATTTCTGCATCTGATGTGGATGAACTGGTCCTTTAAACCTGCTGCTCTTCTTCTGTTTTCATGTTTGGGATAAAGTGCCTCATCCCTCCACTCGCCTCCTCCTGAGCTCCTTCGCCTCCCTCTCCGCGGTCCTCCCCTCGTTAAGCTCGCTCTCCTCGCCTCTAATTAAAACGCGAGAAGGCTGCGGCTTTGCTTGCGCTTTGATAACAGTTATCAGGTTGGAGTTACTTTAGCTATTGATTTGATTAAGAGGCTTATCCATTGTTTAATGAGTTTTCCACTCCACTGCTCTCCTTCTAATCAGGCACGCCGCCAGCTCCTCCGCCCTCTCGCTCTCCATCTCCTCCTGTGTGAGTCGCAGTCTCTCGCCCCGGGCTGCAGTTGGCGGAGCCGTTTGCTGTCAGTCTAACAAACCGTGTCTCTTTAATGGTGCACATATATTCACTGTAACTCTCCAGAAACCAGGTTTGATCCCTCTGAGGACGGGACGTCGTTTAAAGATCGATTAGAGCAGCTAAATGTGGCAGAGAGACCACAGCGAGCAGTCCCTCTCTGCAAGAGCCCCCACACCCACGATGCTCCACATCCACGATGCTCCACACCCACGATGCTCCACATCCACGATGCTCCACACCCACGATGCTCCACATCCACGATGCTCCACACCCACGATGCTCCACACCCACGATGCTCCACACCCACGATGCTCCACATCCACGATGCTCCACATCCACGATGCTCCACACCCACGATGCTCCACACCCACGATGCTCCACACCCACGATGCTCCACACCCACGATGCTCCACACCCACGATGCTCCACACCCACGATGCTCCACACCCACGATGCTCCACACCCACGATGCTCCACATCCACACCATGTCTGCACAGTTCTTATTATTTTATTGGACTTTTATAGCATCTCAAGGAGCTTTATACTATAAAGGAACTACAATAATACAGAGAAAAACCCAACAATCATATGACCCCCTATGAGCAGCACTTTGGCGACAGTGGGAAGGAAAAACTCCCTTTTAACAGGAAGAAACCTCCGGCAGAACCAGGCTCAGGGAGGGGCGGGGCCATCTGCTGTGATTGGTTGGGGTGAGAGAAGGAAGACAGGATAAAGACATGCTGTGGAAGAGAGACAGAGGTTAATAACAGATATGATTCAATGCAGAGAGGTCTGTTAATACATAGTGAGTGAAGAAGAAACACCCAGTGCATCATGGGAATCCCCCGGCAGCCTACGTCTATTGCAGCATAACTAAGGGAGGATTCAGGGTCACCTGGTCCAGCCTGAACTATATTCTCCAAACAGATGTGAAAAAACATTTGAATTCACTGAAATAAAAATAAATTGAAACAGTGAGTGCAGAGGAAGCAAAATGTTTATCAAATATTTTCCCCGATTGTTCACTGAAACACACAAACCCACCGTGGAAACTCGCCGTAACAACTGTCTCACATTTTCAGTTCTGTGCAGACGGAGAGAGGAGCTGCAGGCAGGAGGAGACGAGGAGGAGGTTCAAGGGTGTAGTGGAGGAGGACATGCAGAGGGAGCATGGTGGGGTAGGAGGAGACACTCGTCAGGCGACGGAGGGATGGCAGCGGTTTCTGAGACGGCGCAGAGCGGCGGTTCAGTCTGAGATCTTTACACTGATGTCAGCACCGCGTCACATCGCTGCACGCCACGCCCTCGGACCTGAATCCGTTCAGTTTAGAGCAGCTCCTCCTCTTCATCTCAAAAGTGTGTGAAACGCCCTTTAAACGACGCTTCCTCAGATCTGCTGATGCTCTGTGGGAGCAAACTGGTGCTGATGGACTGGGGGAACTGGTGCAGGTAATTAACTGCTGAATGTGCAGATGTTTTCTGAGGACACACACACACACACACACGCAGCATCTGCCTCAGCTCAGCCGTTTAGCGCACGCCGCTCGATGGGCTGGAAAGCCCCGCGCGCTGTAATTAATTGCGGGAGATTACACGGTCCTCCAACCATGGCGTTTGTCATCAGAAGCCGTTACAGGCTGATATGAGACGCCGCTCCACGGTGTCAACAGCGATTTGGAGGACAGCTAAAGGGAGGGTGTGAAAGTTCAGCTCTGAGACGCAGCGGGCCAAGAGGGGTCACGTGACAGCTGACAGGGTATTTACAGCACGCGTGGTCACACGACGACGTCTGCATTTACCGCCGAGGTCCCGCACCTTCACCTCCGTGTGAGCCGCGCTCGCTGTGCTGCAGATAAAGCATCACTTCTTTCTGCAGAGACGCTGAACGGCGTGTTAGCGACAGAGACTCCGCCCACCCACTGAACTCACAGTTATTTAAGACTAATGTTCAACCTCTGAGTGAAAGCTGTGGCATCAGAGTGGGAGGTGTCCTCTACAGAGGGGGCGGGTCTGTGAGTCAGGAGAAAAGAAAGGCGGGTTTCAGACGTTCCCCTGATTCAGAGGTCAGAGGTCAGAGTTCTTCACGGGGGCGTGACAGACACATGGATGTAAATGATGTGAGCGGCTCTGAATCTGAAACGTCTTCCTGACTCTCGTGCTGAGATTAAACGGCGTGTTCTCAAACGCTACAGGAAACCGCTGTGCTGTTTGGAGCGAGGCCCTCCGCGTGCAGCGCTGGACGCCATCATGAAAGCTGATATTGATCTAAGTGACAGCCGAGCGAACCCGGCGCTAAGGAAGCCGGCCCATGGGCGGCGAGTAAATGCGCGATGTTTATCCGAGCGTGGCGCCCTGTTCGACGCACGAAACGATGCGACAGCAGAACAAAAACAATGATGGAGGTAACAAAGACCACACCTCTACTCCCACCTGTTCACTCTCTACTGAGAGTGTGGCTCCTCCCCCTGACAGCTGTGGTTAACCTGAAAACACGAGCGGATGCTTTCAGGTAACCACCAGGTCGCTGTAGTCGCCATGTTGGACAGTTCGACACGGGCTCACACACCTGCACGCACATCCAGGTGCAGAGGCGTTTCCTGTTGGTGGACCTAGACTCTAATTGGTCATCAGACAAATGTGTCACTTCCTGTTCCCACTGCGTGGAGAAAACGAACACATGTGACTCTGTTCGTACCCAAACGCTCGGCGCCGTCCTGCATGTGCTGCGATTTCTGCTTTAATCTGCTTCCTGTTGGAGATCACGCACGCAGGAAGCTTCGTCTCCGATATGAAAGCGGCGCCGTTTGTAATTATTATAATAAAGACGCGTGTGCGGTTTTTGGCGAGACCTCGGTGGCTCTCAGTTTGTAATTGAAGGTTACGAAGAGGACGTGACGGCTCGTTATCGTCTCCTTAGATGAAGCTTCGTGCCTCCGACTGTAGAAACGTCCGTGTGACGGCGGCGTTTGTTGTCCAGCAGCGTCGGGAAAAATAATCACAGCTGTCGGTATCGTCTCCGCCGAGCGTCCCGTCGACGCAGAGCTGACGGGACGTGTCACGGCGAGCTCTTTAAAAGTGGCGTGACAGAAACACTGACAGCCCGGCAGAGTAAATAAATACCACTTGTCTGTCCTCGCCGTGCGCTGCGGCGCGGAGCCGTGCGCCCCGACGACCTCGCAGAAGACAATTCAGCAGGGAGCGTTTTAAAGATTTCAAAGTTTAATCGCCTTCGTTTTGAAGTTTTTCCTCTTAATTGACGCCCTCGTCTTCTTTAAAACAGGCGCGTGATCCCCAGAGGCTCGGATTACACGTCGCCGCTCGCCGTCTTTAAGGCGTCTGACTGCACGCTTTAAAGAAGATGACGGTTCAGAGGAGCGACCTGCCGACCTCGCCTCACACTTCAAACATTTTCCTAGAAACTCGGCGAGATGACAAAACGTCTGCCGTGTTTTTGGGAGGAAGCGACGTGCGCTCGCAGAGCGTGATCTCGCGTGATTTATCTCCCGTGATCCAAGGCGCTGTCTTCTCCACAAGTCGCCCGGCGCCGTCTGTGATGCTTTCAGACGCCATCGTGTTAAAATCTCACCTAGCTTCCATTTTGGGGGCCAGGTGAGCGCTCGAGCGCAGAGCAAAGAACCACGAAAGTGGAAGGATTCGAAAACATGCTCGGCGTGTTCTTTAAACACGCCGAGCACGTTTTGCTGCCGCGGTCTGAACAGGCGGTAGCTGCAAACGTCTCTGCGACTCCCTCCAACAGCCTCAGGCTGACAGGATGTGGTGTTCGCACCACCGTGCGTCCCGATGACCTGCAGCGTGTGGAGGTTTACAGGTAGACGTGTGACGGCTCAGAGGTCCTGAGGGTCTTAGTGTGTGCCGTGAAGGACTGTTCGGTGCTCTGGCTCAGCTCGCTGAATCTAAAGAGGAAGTGACTGTGGACCTGCTTCCTGCTCCTCTCTGAGGAGTCAGACCAGTCGCCCCCTGCTGGACATCAGAGAGCGTGCAGCTTTAAGAAACTGAGTGTAATGATTCATCTTATATCTTATATCTTATATCTTATATATATCAACTAATAAAGAGCAGCTACACATTTATCTTAGTGAGGTGTGAAACTGACTCAGCTATTGGTTTTATTTTGAAAGGAAACATTCCTGACTGGCTGTTGTGCTTCGGTCCAAATGAACTTGGGGTCTTCCAGCGAGGGCTTAGAAACAGCCGGGTGGAGACGAGCGAGGCTCATCAAACTCCGCCCATTAGTCAAATCTGAGCTGATTACATGTAGTTAGCCGAGGTCGGCTGAGTCACGGCGGCGTAATTAAAGACAAACACTGAGGGTCACATGTTCCAAGAGCCAGATGGCAGGGCGACCCCGCCTTAACGGCAGGATTTACTGAGTCCATCCTGCAGGTTTCTGTGGATTTACACCCAAAATCTGACACAGTGAGGGGGCCGGGCAGACACACAGCGGGGTCAGGCGGGTCATGGGACATCCAGAGTCTCGCAGGACAAAACCCTGACAGACCACATCAGTGTGAAAGTGTGGATTCAGTTCAGATGATTGTAACACAGAGCTTTCAGTCAAGTCCTGAGGAGTCAGCTGAAGATCAGCTGAAGACGCCGTGATCAGGTACCTGCTGGGATAATAAGTTGGTCAAAGGAGGAGATAGAAGCTCCTGACCATGCATGGAGGGTTTCACCCCAAGTCCAGCTCCCTGAGGCTGCACGCCGGGGACTGGTGAGTGTCAGCACCACAGTCCAGGAGAGTACATCAGGAAGATGGCCCCAACTGACTCATTGACAGCTGCTGTCACGGAGAAACTTGAGAGGTTGAGCAGGATTCAGAGAGTCAGGAGTAACCGGCTCGAGCACCCGAGGCATCAATAACCATCCCGACTACAGACTGATTGGTGAGGTGATGTATTTGTGTTATTTTAACGAGGCTTCGTCTTACGGACGTCAGTGGAGACGGTCCACGCTCAGCAGGCAGGCGTGAGGGCCGGAGCGGGAGACGGCAGGCCGCAGGAACCTGAGACAGGAGCCGTCAGCCTGGACCGCTGCTTCTGCACAGTGGGTGGAGGTGGTGCTTACTCCAACAGCCCCCCTCTCATAGCCACACCAAGACCAGAACAGTAGCAGGAAGGAACTGCTTCATTCTCCCCACTTCACCATTCGGAGCACGTGACGGCGTGTTATGGAAACAGTGTGGAAAGATGACGAGAGCTCCGCCTCTAACCTGGACAGGTGTTGTTTTTGTCTCCAGCTGATCCTGAGGTGGAAAAATGTTCGGACTCTCTGTCTGATTGTGACCAATCCCTGCAGCTCATCTCATTACCATAAATCTCCCACTTCCTCCTCTCCCGCTGCTGTCTCCGCCCACGTTAACAACGTCAGCAGGCCTCGGCGCAGCGGCCCAAACGTGCTGCCGTACGGTCACAGGGGGCCGCCCCAACTGGCTCGGCTTTAATTGGCTCGGCTCAGGTGCCAACTGAGATCAGCTGTCGCGGCAACGACGGCTGCACCTGTTTACACGTCTGTCAGAGCGGCGGCGGCGCCCGAGGCGTGACCCCCGACACACAAGGTCACATGTCCTCTGCTCGGAGGGCACATTCACACCGCAAACACGAAGAAGTGTTCTTTATCCAACCAACAACCAGCTCCATCAACTACTCCGATTACTAACAAAATACTCTGATTACTGTAGTGAGCAGCTGTCAGCACCACAGGAAACGCCGTCAGCTGTCAGCGAGCGGGAGCTTGGACTGAGGAAAATAAAAAACTGAACTTCCTGATATGTTACTGATGAGAGGACAAACGTAACGTGGAAACTATTTTGCTCCCTGATGTAAATATTAGGAAAATGTCGAGCGTCTAATTTAGGTGTTCAAACACGCTGAATACCAAGAACTGTGTGGCGAGTTCTCAGCATGAGCGCCGTGCTGTCTGCGGCGTCATGTTTGTGGAGCTGAGCGACTCGTCACCAGCTGCTCTGACATTTTAACTGAAAACAAGAGAAATAGTATATATAGTATAATAGAACAGTTCTGCTCCCAAACAGGAAGTCCTGCACATGCACTTCCTGTGATGGCTCCAAAGGTGAGTCGTACACACCGAGCATGTCAGGTTTGTCTCAATAACTTTACTTATCATGGAAGATAAACAGAAGGTCAGATCCCCGACGCTCCTCCTGCTTTCTCCAGAACAAACTGATCACATGACCAGTCAAGCAAACAACGGGTTTCTTTGTGTGAAGCTGTGTGAATAAAACTAATTAAACTAAGATGAAGTTTTGAACGAGTCTCTGGGTTTTTACTAGTTATGACAGTCAGACCAGAGGTGCTAAATGTATGGCTCGGGGGCCAGAGCGAGGCCACTAAAGCAGCTTTACTCACAGCAGGCATCAAAGGAGTTCTCCTTCATTCCTGGAGCACATCACTGACAGCGAGTCAGTGATGTGCTCCATGCAGTGTTGCCAAGTTAGCGACTTTGTCGCTATATTTAGCGAGTTTTCAGGCCCCTTAGCGACTTTTTTTCTAAAAAGCGACAAATCTGGCGACTTTTTCTGGTGTTATTGGAGACTTTTTGACGTGAAAACACGTATCGCTCTTACTCTCAACAAGCAGCGGTGCTGCCATGGTCACCTCGCCCGTACTAAAGCGCTCCCAGGCGGAGGATAGTCCTCCCCCAGCTGCTATCAGGGCAGGAGACGTTCACACCTGTGCATCCAAACGGCAAATGAATCGCGCATGAGCGAAGCCGCTGCTCCGCACTGACTGTAACGCAGTCAGTTCTTCTTTTACTCTTATGCTGTTTTGTGGATCAGGTTTAAAACTACTTATAAACACACATACACACAGTAACTCCACCAGAGTGCCTATTTCGGGTCACTTTTGCCGGTCCAAGCCCGGGTAAAGGAGCAGGGTTGGAATTGTGACATTAAAAAACAATAATTGCTAAAAGAAATTTAATTTGTAGTTTAAATATATTCTAACTGCATTTAGGATGTTTTTTACTCACTTTATGTCTCGTCCACGATGTTATTTCTCTCTCCAACAACGTAGGTTACAATTATATTAGCATGACCAATTATGCAAATTAGGCGATGATGTCATTTGGCGACTTTTAGGACAGCCAATAGCGATTTTCCTTACTGAGGAGTTGGCAACACTGGCTCCATGACAAATAGTATGTGGGGAGGATGGTCGTACACTCTGCACAGGTAACACAGTTACTTTAAACAAGTTACTGCACAAACTTTTTACAGCAAAATATATCATCAGCATAAAGTGCTGTGTTTTCAGTTACTGTAGCATTTACAGTCTGCAGTCACATTTACAGGATCTGTAGCGTCTGTTCGTTTACACTGTTGCAGGAGTTTATTCATTGTAACAATAATTTACGTCAGACAGTAACACACTGAACTAAATGAAATAAAACTATATATTACAAAGTTCACAGAGTTTAAGAAATAGCTCTATAATATCCAGACTATCACACGTGCTCGGTCATCCAGGTCAGGAAATCCCAGAAAGTTGATCCTGTTCATCCGGATGTTTCATCACCATCAGGTGACTTGTTCAGTGTCAGCTGACTGCAGGTCTCCAACCTTGTAAACATCTGCACAATACCTGAAACCAGCACCGCTGAATGAACTGTGAGCTTCTTTGATCATTAATATGTGAATTGTGGCGACCACTGAGCTAACAGCAGCTAACATGTTGTTAATCTGAAACATTTTTCTGCATCTATTTTCAGTTTTTACTGTTTTTCTGTCAGATTTTCAGTCCCACCTTCTTCCACACTAACATCTTTCTGCAGGCTGCTCAGTATCAAAGTCATCCTGCCCAGCTCTGTTTCCTGTCTTAATTATGCATCTTCTGTATGTTTAGCACTCAGAGGTCTCTCCTTCTTCACTCATGTTTTGTCTGAACCACATAACTCCCCATTAAATTCTGAGCTGGTTGTTAAAGAGGCTGCGACTTCATCTGTGTCATCAGATTAGCCGAGTGATTCGTCCTCACAGAGGCTCACTGCCGTCATCATTACTGTGACCGTGGAGGATCCTCAGCTGCTCACACGTTAACCAGCTGCCATCTAGTGTCACATCTGGGACAGTCACAGGATCGTATGATAACGACGATGAAGATCAGTGAGAGGAGGTGGGTGCAGATGGATGGAGCTGCCAGGCAGGAGGAGAAGAGCTCAGACGGAGGAGGGATAGGAGGAGATGGAGGCAGATGATCCGCTGTGCAGTGGAGCTGTGAATGGAGCTGAAAGAAGAAGCAGATTTACAGTAGGCGGCTGATCTGGCCTCTCCTTTCAGCGCCTGACAGGAACAGACTTTGACCTCCCCCCCGTGGCTCCAGTTGAATAAAAGCCACGACTGCTGGATGTTTGAGGGGAAATCTGCCTATATTACAATAGGAGGCTAAGACGGGCCTCCATGCTCGTCTGATCATGTGCTTGACAGTTGTTGCACCAACGTGGGCACGGCCTGTTGAACAAGAAGCCAGCAGGCATCATAGATTTCAACGACAGGCTGACTCGCTGACAGATCCGCGCCTGCTCGCCGCAGGCCGAACACACGGGGGAAGGTGTGTTTGCGGGGAGGAGGGTTCAAAGGTTATGGCTGGAAGAAGCAGCAGCAGTGATGGGAGACTGTCACGGCCCAGCGATCACTGACATGCCGACTGAGCTCATCCTGGCCTGCCGACGCTCATCTCAGGGTCCTAAATTAGATCCATCGCCAGTTCATGAAAGGCATGCGTCTGACAGCACGCCTATCAAATCCCCGCAGATGTGTGTGCAGCAGTGAGCCACACTGCTCATAAATACGCTTACATGTAAAGTCAGCTCAGACAAAGTCCCCAAATTGGCCCAAAGTCAGAGATAGAGCTGACAGACAGGAGAGAGGGTTTCTGCATGAAAATCAGCAGAAACAGACACGTTCACACACAAAGTTCCTTCTTATTAAACTCGAAACAGCTTTAAGAGCATTTAATCATTGCTGGTTTATACTGTGTCATATTTTAGAGGGAAATATAAGCTAGGAAAGCCTTTGACTGCTAAAAAGACGAACAAAAATACAACTCCCAGAAGGCTCTTCGCACAGCGCGTGCGCTGTTGTACCATAACGACGTGATGAGCGTTTATGTTTTCAGTAGCAACCGTGAGTTAAACTGAATAAAGTCGTTGTAAAAGGTAAGAAATGCGTCAAATGTTACCGGAAAAATGACCGGAAACAAGTCAGAAGTAAATATGGAGTCACGAGCGTTTGAGGCGACACGCAATCTGATAATTAGACGCTTCCGCTAGCTCGTTAGCTACTGCTGCTAACTCGGAAAAAAAACACAATAGATTCAGAGCTTTTCAGTAAAATACATCCACGTACGCATAATATATATTTTAATTTATTTACCTGATATTAATATGCTGTGTCCCATTGGTCAAAGATAACGCTGCTTTGTTAAATCATCGGTACCAGACTACCTTTAAATTCTATACGTTTTAATGTTCACGGTCGAAAGTAGCGTTAAATGTGGCTTCGTAATTATCGTCGAAGACTCGGAAACATCGGAATTAGTCGGTTTTAAGTTCGGCCTACATGTAACACACTGGGCTGTTTGAATTTTGGTGCTTTTGAAATGGTGAACAGTCCGTTTTACACCGCGCTATTACAGGCGTTTTTAAAGTGAAGTGCTGCTGATTAAGTTTTCATTGTAAAGTATTTTTATTCATTGTGCCGATTGTGTTTTTAACCTCACTGAGAGGTTTATCTTCAGAGATTAATTATAGAAGGCGTAAAGTTTGCTGTAACCGCCACCGACGGTTGAATCTTCTGTCCAGGCTGAAACATGTCAACCCTCCGGGATGAGACGGCAGCAGATGTGCCGGTCAAGGACGTCACGGTGGACCTCTCCAGACTCACACCGGCTCCACCAGGTGTGTCCACACTCATCAGGCTGTCCTCCACGTACCAGCAGACAGTAGCATGACTAAAACGTTGAATTATAACCTACATTTTAGGTTAAATCCAGTGCTCTGTTTTGTGTGGTAAGTTTGTTCACCTGCTAATTTGTTGATTTCTGCTCACAGAGTCGTCGACCTATCAGCACGCCCGTGCGCGGCTGGACATCTCGCGTGTGTCCCGGGAGGAGCTGGAGGACCGCTTCCTGCGGCTGCAGGAGGAGACGCTGCAGCTCAAACAGCACAGCCACAAACGGGATGATATAATCAAGAAGTGAGGCTTCTCCCATGTGCCCGGGCGTTTGTATCACTGAACAAAAGCACGTCTTTAAAGAGAACACATTGATTTCCTCAATAATATTTTATAAGCTCCAGAATCCTTCATGTGTCTAACAATATACCGTTTAATTTAACGGTCTCTCTGCTGCCCTGCAGACTGAGCACGAAGCTGAAGAGGCTGATGAACAACCGTGACCGCATGGAGCAGCTGGCAGCAGGGACAGCCCCGTCCTCCAGGGTCCGGGACGTGGAGATGGAGGAGATGATGGAGGAGCTCCACGAGAAGGTCCGGGCCCTGCAGGCCGAAAACGAAGGGCTGAAACAGCGCCTCCTGGTGTCAAAGCATCAACTCGTCAACTGTCAGAGCCAGAGGCCGACGCCGTACGACCGCATCCAGCCACGAGTCAACACGGGGTTGAAGAAGTTCAGAGACGACACGTCGTCTCCGTCTTTAATACGACCTAAAAGTGAGTTCTTCAGAGCTTCTCTGCATCACGCTCCACGAACTGCGTGTTTTCTTTCTCTCTGTTTAACTTTTACCATCTTCCCTCTGTGAATTCATCTCCTGCAGGTACGAGGAGTTTGGAGGGAGGCGGACGACCTCCGACCGGCCTGCTGCCTCGCTATGGGCACAGTCTGCTGGAGGAGGCCAGATCAGAGATCCGCAACCTGTGAGTAGGAATGGGAATCAGTGAGATGTTAGTGGTCGATTCTGGCTCAAAAACACCTCTAAGCAGCAAATCACTGCGGGTTCTTGGCTAGCTTAGCGTTAGCATGCTGTCCGTGCAGGTGCATGTAAAGAGCTGAAGTTGTGTTAGCAGCATGATGGAGCTGCTTCTGGATGCACGAGCACAAGACTCCATAAGCAGGATCGATCGGCAAGCAGACGAACAATTCCAACAGCTGGACTACTGGGAACCAGTTCTTAATTCCCGTCCTTACCTACGAGTCATACTGAGCTTATTTAAGGATATTATTAAAGGTGGTATTTTACATCAGTCATTGAAACTCCTCCTAGCTGGCATCGGCGCTGAAACAGGAAGATAACAGTAACTAAGGCTCCACAGAGCTTTCTTTGAGGATTTATAAATGACAGCTTTTGTAGTTCTTGACTGGATTCACGCTGTGAGTGAAGTGCAGACTTGCAGCTTTAGCGGGAGGGGTTTAAATAAGGTCGTGACACACACAGTCCCTCATTTTCAGAGGCGTCGTGTTTGTGTCGCAGAGAGAATGTGATCGAGTCCCAGCGGAGCCGCATGGAGGAGCTGGAAGGTGCGTTGGAGCTGCTGAGGGAGGAGCTGAGGAGGAAGGAGGCTGAGTATGAAGAGAGACTCCTGCAGGTCCGGCAGGAGCAGACCTCCAAACTGAGGTACGAGCTGCTGGTTTTAAATACGAAGCCTTCAGTGAAGCTGAGCGTTTCCTATTATTTCATCAAAGAGTAAATAAAACCAGTGAGAATATTTTGGTCTCAGGTTTTTGTTGGAGGGGAGCACCAGAACCTGTTTCTCCACGATGTTTCTCACGGTTTCAGTCCAGCAGCTTTCACCGTATCAGGGCAGAAGATGAGCTCGTGCTGCGGCGAGGCGTCCGTCATTCACAATAATCGCTTCCTGTGGTCACCTCTTCACTCAAAGCTGTGCTCGAGGTCGAGGTTGTGGATGAATCTTTGTTCTTTCCTGTCAGGACGCACGTCAACGGCAACGTGACGCTGATCAAACTGCAGAAGCAGCTGGCGGTGAGATCCAACACCGTGGCCGAGCTGGAGGGGCGATATCTGCAGCTGCAGGAGGTGAGACGTTTCCCGGCCTCCTCCTCTTCCTCCCCCGCCTCAAACCCTGCAGCACCAAGATCAATATCAGTGATCACTATTGATCTTCTCTGTCTGTGAGAGAACAAATGATCACACTTTTCTATGCAACGCTGTGACTTCAAGCGCAATCAAATCCCTCTGCAGCCAATCAGGAGAGAGATTTCTTAAGAGGGGAGGGGCTTGATTCAGTGCACATTCATGCAGATCAGTGGGGACAAAACACCAGAGCTGGATATGAGCTCAAAGATCATGTGACTGACCTCCCGTTTATAATTCCACCTGATGGCACTGACACACATCTGCAGACACATCTGGCCTGACGAGATCAACAAGACCAGGTGTCAGGTGTGCACACACAGCGAGCTAACAACAGCGGTGTTTGTTTCGCAGAGTCAGCAGACGCTGAAGCTCAGTCATGAAGCAGCGATGGCGAAGGTGGACGAGCTGTCGGCGGACCTGAAAAACGAGCGGCTGAAGCGTTTGGAGCTGGAGAAGCAGCTGCAGAGCGCCAGCGTCTCCAGGACGAGGATGGAGCAGGTGAGTCCGCTGTAGGCGTGTTCTGCTGTGCAGGTGTGGGTGGCTCACCTGCTGTGTGTGCGTTCAGCTGCAGGAGAGGGTCGGCGAGCTGGAGCAGGAGAGAGACCTGCTGAAGGACAGCAACAGGAAGCTGCTGAACAGGTGAGCAGAAGGAGGCGAAGACGCCGCGGCGCTTTGAGGGCCGTTTGAACGTTTCCGTCTTACCTGGCCCAGGTTGACCTCCGTCACCTCCTCCTTTCGTTGCAGCGCCTTTGACGTCTCTCAGCAGGAGAAATGGCAGCTTCAGGAGCAGCAGCTGAGGCTTCAGATCTCTCAGCTGGAGACGGCGCTCAAGGCCGACCTCGTCGACAAAAACGAGATCCTCGACAAAGTCAAGGCCGAGAGAGGTACGCGTACGCCCCCTGCCTGCCCATTAAGACCGCTGCGTGTCCCGTGAGAGCGCCGAGGGTGAACGTGGCGACCGATTTCCTCCCTCTGATTGTTTTTCAGACACAAACGAGAAGCTGAAAGAAGCGAATCAGAAACTGGAGGCGCAGCTCCTGCAGCAGAAGCAGCAGCTGGAGGAGCAGCTCAGGTTTTACAGTCGGGTGAGCAGACGAATCAGATCCTTTCACCTGCTGCAGGTTTGGTGTGTGTGACATCACCGTGCTCTTCACAGGGGGGCGACTACGACGTGGCCGAACTCACCGAGGCGCTGCTGCTCGTCAAAGTGAGTGAGTCCGGTCGTCACTGCGATCACACACAGCCCAGATTCAGTCTCATGTCTCGCCTTTTGTCTGTAACATCGTCTATCAGACACGTAAATCCCAGAGGAGTGGCGATCTGGGCTTCCTGAGGGAGGAGGAGGAAACGGGCGGCACCAGCGTGGAAAACGCCATTAAGGAGCTGCGAGCCGCTCACGCCGAAACCATTCAGGAGCTGGAAAAGACCCGGAGCCTCCTGAGCACGGAGGGCCGGATCAGCCGAGGCTACAAGGTGGAGCAAACACACCCGCCCACTTTTATTCTTACTGCATGTAACGCAGCGAGGGGAGGGGTCAGAGTGGAACCTGATCACGTTTGTTGTGCTGAATCTATTTCCTGTCTCGTGGTCGCAGGCCGAGCTGGACGCCGCGCTACGCAAGATGGACGCAGACAAACTCGAGTACGAGCAGAAGCTAGAACGCCAGGCTCAGCTGCTGGACGCCAGGGCGACGAAGATCAGGAAACTGGAAGGTTCCCACCCTCCCAGCATCCATCCATCCTGCTGATGTTCAGTTTAAAGAGTAAATGTTGACGATGAGGTTTCTCTGCTCCGCAGCTCAGCTCAGAGACGTCGCCTACGGGACCAAAACCTACAGCGTCAAAGCGGACGCCACAGCCGAGGACGAGGCCGACGAATCTGGCGAAGCGCTTCACCTGGAGAGTGGAGAGAACCTGCTGGAGCTTCAGATAGTCGGCGCCACGCTGTCTGGCTCCGCCCTGCAGATGCTGGGCGAAGCTGAGCCCGCCACCTTCTGTACGTACGCCTTCTACGTGTTCGAGCTGCACGCCACACCGGTGGTGACGGGCCGCAGTCCGAAATACAACTTTACTTCTAAGTACGTGGTCAGCGTGGACGACCGCTTCCTCGACTACCTCCGCCGGGGCGCGGTGAGGGTGGAGCTGCACGAAGTGCTCGGTCTGGACTGGAGGACGCTGGCAGCCGGCGAGCTTCGTCTGCAGCAGCTGCTGGAACAGGACGGGAAGGTTCACGGCAGCGTGGCGCTCGTCGGTGAGTCATTGGTCTGTGGCGGGAGGGAGAGAAAGACTGACAGACAGCCAAAGAGCTGCTCGTATGAAGGCTCACTGACACAGAAAATGCTAATGCTAAGCTAGCCAAATGCTAAGCTACCACCACAGGAAACAGTAGGGAGTCAAGTGGGAAACACTAGGGGAAACAAGTGGCAAACCCTGACCCTAACACTAGGGAAAACAAGTGGGAAACACTAGGGGAAACAAGTGCAAGTCACTTCCTTTGACTTCACAAAACATGTCAGAAAAGTTAGCAAAAATGCTAATGCTAAGCTACCACCACAGGAAACAGTAGGGACTCACTTCCCTTTACTTCAGGAAGCACCTCAGAAAAGTTAGCAAAAATGCTAATGCTAAGCTAGCCCAATGCTACGCTACCACCACAGGAAACAGTAGGGACTCACTTCCCTTTACTCCAGGAAGCACGTCAGAGAAGTTAGCAAAAAATGCTAATGCTAAGCTAGCCCAATGCTATATTTCATTTGTCACACACACGAACACACATGCTCAGACACACAAGAACAACACTGAACAGGTGCAGACTGACAGCGAGCAGTGAAATAAACGGTTACCATCACTAAAGTACATTATTTGTTATTAAGTGCATGAGCAGTGCAGAGAGTCCAGACCCAGTTCAGCACCACTCGGTGTAGACACACTGCAGGTCAGGGAGCTCTGAGCGAGTGATGCATCCAGCAGAGCGCACCACTCTCTGGAGAGCTAGTCTATTCCTCCACCTTCAGAGGGAGGTGGAAGTCTGAGGAAGAAGAGACGCTTCTTTAAAAAGATGTTTAGCGCCATCTTCTGTCAGTACGGAGCATGACGTCATGAGTTTGGCCGGTTGTGGCTAGCAGACTTAGTATGAACTAATGTGAGTCTGTTAGCTGCAACCAGCCACATGAGGTTACATTATTGGGGTGGCTGTAGTTCAGGTGGCAGAGCGGATCAGCCACTTACCAGAAGGTCGGTGGTTCAATCCCAGGCTGCTCCAGTCTGCATGCCAAATATCCTTGGGCAAGATACTGACCCCATGTTGCTCTCCGATGCATCCATCGGAGTGTGAATGTATATGTTAGATACTCAGCACTTAAGCTTAGAAGTGCCTGTGTGATTGGGTGAATGAATTAGCTGTATAAAGCACTTTGAGTGCTCGGACAGAGTAGAAAAGCGCTATATAAGAACCAGTCCATTTACCATTTACATCTAATGTAAATTAGCCTCATGTTCGCTCTAAACCTCAAATATGTACAAGGTCAGAGTCGGGCCGAAGACAGAACCTGGATATTTACCTTCCTGTGTGTCACCGAGGGGCCGTGTGACCCGTGAGCCAGCTCGGTGACGGCCGGATCGGCAGCTGTACTTGACGATGGTGGTAGACTCAGCGACTGTCGGTGATGTTCGATGAAAACGCTCGTGTGCAAACCTCTTTCAGGGTCGCGTGACGAGGCGCGCTCCTTCGGCTCCTTGGAGTTCTGGCTCAGGCTGAGGGCGCCCATGACAGAGACGCTGCGACTGTACCGAGAGAAGATGAAGGCGGTGAGCTTCATCGTCACCCGTCATCGCTCAGATACACGAGCAGGAGAATACACCCACAGCGTACGCACACCTGAGCAGGTGAAGGTTCTCACTCGTGTCGTTTCTCCTCAGCCTCCGCCGACGACCGGCGACCAGAACGAGCTCTTCATCACCGTCCGCAGCTGCTCCGGCCTTCAGCCGCGAGGCTCCTGGCAGCCGAGCCCCTATGTCGTCTACAAGTTCTTTCGCTTCCCCGACCACCCCACCGCCACCGTTCACAACCGCCAGGACCCCGACTTCAATGACCTCGGGTCGTACTCCGTCTCGATGGATGCGGACCTGGACCGGTACCTGAAGTCGGAGCTCCTTCAGTTCTACGTGTTCGACTACAAAGAGGAGCAGATGGACACGTACCTGGGGAAGGCCCGAGTCCCTCTGAGGACGCTGACCCACGACGAGAGCCTCACAGGTGAGTCAGGTGTTTGTAGCACACTGTTCGCCTGCAGGTGCAGCTACAGTGTGATCTGTCATTACCTGAACATGGACATGTTTACACTGGTTTAAATAACCTGGACAGGAAATGTTTTTATTTTTAGCTCCTGTTTGAGTCGATAAGACATCAAAAAGTATTTTAATGGTTTAAACTTCTTAAATCTAAAGTTAACCAAACGCCTCGCTCTGCTGCTGTCTGAGGAAATGTTTCAGGATCAGGATGATCAGGTGTGAGTGAGCACCTGTAACCTGCTCTGCTCCCTCAGGTGTGTTTTCGCTGGCTGATCCCTCTGGACTCCCCGCCGGGAACATCGAAGTGACTCTGAAGTGGAAGGTCTCCTACATCCACCCGGTGGACGCCATGGAGGACGAGCCCAGGTTTACTCCTGTGGAGGAAGCGTTAGAGGCCAAACAACAGCCGGAGGGCAAGGAGGCCCGCCGCCATCGCGCCGAATCTCAGGTCATCCAGATGACCCAAACATAAATTATAAATTTAATAATGGCCTGAAAATGTTTTCGATTTTTTAACACAACAATCGAGCGATTCCCATAATTCCCTGAGGAACCTGTTCCTCCTGAAGGCTGTGGCCTTCCTGTTCACCTGTGACTCGGTCCAGGTGTGCTCCTCCCTCACCTCTCTGGATGCTTCCCCCTTCAGGCCCCGCTGCCCAAACCGAGACCAAAGACTCAGGTGAAGGGAACGCCACCCGCCAAAAAGGTCACGTTTGGAGAAGGGACGGCCGCCAACCAACAGGTGAGAGGCACCGCCTCTGTCAGGTGATCAGAGAGGGAGGAGTTTACCTGCAGCTCAGCAGGTGCATTCAGGGCTCGGGTGGAGATCGGATAAAACAACACGTGGAGTTTGATGTTTTTCTGTTTTTCCTTCCTTCAGCTGGACACGTCGAGCTCAGCGGCCCGGGGGGCGGAGACTCTACCTGCAGCACCTCTACAGGTAACCTGCACACACACACTCCAGGTAGAAACCATCCCCCCAACACTCGTTAAAAACAGGTTTGACCTTATAAGGAATCAATAATTAATTCATGGTTTACCTGCATTCCCTACTTGTCCCTCACCTGTCCCCTCACCTGTCCCCCCACCTGTCCCCCCACCTGTCCCCTCACCTGTCCTCACCTGTCCCCCACCTGTCCCCCACCTGTCCTCACCTGTCCTCACCTGTCCCCTCACCTGTCCCCTCACCTGTCCCCACCTGTCCCCACCTGTCCTCACCTGTCCCCCACCTGTCCTCACCTGTCCCCTCACCTGTCCCCCCACCTGTCCTCACCTGTCCTCACCTGTCCCCCACCTGTCCCCCACCTGTCCTCACCTGTCCCCTCACCTGTCCTCACCTGTCCCCTCACCTGTCCCCCCACCTGTCCTCACCTGTCCCCCACCTGTCCCCACCTGTCCTCACCTGTCCTCACCTGTCCCCCACCTGTCCCCACCTGTCCTCACCTGTCCTCACCTGTCCCCCACCTCTTTTCAGGTTTTGTCCAAAGGTGCTGGAGAGGAAGAGGACGATGAAAGAGAGTTTGACGTCTCTGAAGGACAGCTGGTCACAGTGAGCGCTGCGTCGTACTCTGATGACTCTGAAATCTCTGAGGAAATCATCGAAGGTCCGTGTCGACTCTGGGACTCGCCCACAGTCGAGTATTGTGTTGAAAACATACACAACATTTTCTGCCTCTGGTTAAATGTGTGACGTGTCCCACACTGAAGCTCATCCACACCAATAAAAACGGAGAATCATTACAAAATGTCCTAATTATGACATCATAACTGAAATCACGACTGAAAACTATAAATTAATAAAAGTTAAAAACTGATCAAATATAAACTCAAAGCACAAGAAAATAATTCAAGTTTAAAGCTGAAATAGTTTAAAGTGTAAAAGCTCTCGTCTTGTCTAAAAATAAAAGTTTACAGAGAAAAACATCAAAAAAACAAAACGTGAGAAGAATTGTGACAAATTTGTGGCATAAACGGTGAAAAGAGCAAAAGTGTCGACGCTTTTCTTCCTGTCCAGATGTGGAGGACGTCCCAGCAGCTGCAGAGGGCTCGGCTCAGTCTGACAGCGACGACTGCATCGTGCCCGGGCCGGCCACGGCGAGGAAGGTGAGGAGGAGCGTGTGTGTGTCTGTGTGTGTGTGTCTGTGTGTGTGTGTGTGTGTGTGTGTGTGTGTCTGTCTGTGTGTGTCTGTGTGTGTGTCTGTGTGTGTGTCTGTGTGTGTGTGTCTGTCTGTGTGTGTCTGTCTGTGTGTGTGTCTGTGTGTGTGTCTGTGTGTGTCTGTGTGTGTGTGTGTGTGTGTGTGTCTGTGTGTGTCTGTGTGTGTGTGTGTGTGTGTGTGTCTGTGTGTTTCTGTGCGTGTGTGTGTGTGTGTGTGTCTGTCTGTGTGTGTGTTTCTGTGCGTGTGTGTGTCTGTCTGTGTGTGTCTGTCTGTGTGTGTGTTTCTGTGCGTGTGTGTGTCTGTCTGTGTGTGTGTCTGTCTGTGTGTGTTTCTGTGCGTGTGTGTGTCTGTCTGTGTGTGTGTCTGTCTGTGTGTGTGTCTGTCTGTGTGTGTGTTTCTGTGCGTGTGTGTGTGTGTGTGTGTGTGTGTTTGTGTGTGTGTGTCTGTGCGTGTGTGTGTGCGTGTGTGTGTGTGCGTGTGTGTGTTTCTGTGCGTGTGTGTGTCTGTGTGTGTCTGTCTGTGTGTGTGTTTCTGTGCGTGTGTTTGTGTGTGTGTGTCTGTGCGTGTGCGTGTGTGTGTGTGCGTGTGCGTGTGTCTGTGCGTGTGTGTGTGCGTGTGTGTGTGTGTGTGTGTGTCTGTGCGTGTGTGTGTGCGTGTGTGTGTGTGTGTGTGTGTGTTTCTGTGCGTGTGTGTGTGTGTGTGTGTGTGTTTCTGTGCGTGTGTGTGTCTGTCTGTGTGTGTGTCTGTCTGTGTGTGTGTCTGTCTGTGTGTGTCTGTCTGTGTGTGTGTCTGTCTGTGTGTGTGTCTGTCTGTGTGTGTGTTTCTGTGCGTGTGTGTGTGTGTGTGTGTGTGTGTTTGTGTGTGTGTGTCTGTGCGTGTGTGTGTGCGTGTGTGTGTGTGCGTGTGTGTGTTTCTGTGCGTGTGTGTGTCTGTGTGTGTCTGTCTGTGTGTGTGTTTCTGTGCGTGTGTTTGTGTGTGTGTGTCTGTGCGTGTGCGTGTGTGTGTGTGCGTGTGCGTGTGTCTGTGCGTGTGTGTGTGCGTGTGTGTGTGTGTGTGTGTGTCTGTGCGTGTGTGTGTGCGTGTGTGTGTGTGTGTGTGTGTGTGTTTCTGTGCGTGTGTGTGTGTGTAACATAATTATAAAGCTGTTTTCTTGCGTTCACTTCCTGTTTTCACGTCCAATCATATTGATCATAAGAAACTCCGCCCCCCGGGCCGCTGAGCTCGACGCGTCCAGAATCTCTGACTCATCGATGATTAACACTCGTAGATGATGTAACCATCCTGTGGTTAAATAACCTCGCCCCGCACTCCTCAGGTGTCGGAGCGAGTGCGGGTGGAGATCGTGTGTCTAAGCCTGAGGGCGGAGTCTCGGGTGGCACGGGACAGCAGCGTGGTGCGGCTCTTTGTGGAGTACTCCTTCCTGGACCTGCCCACGGAGGAAACGCCGCTGTCTCTGCCCAAACCGCCACCGGGCCGCAGCATCAACTACAACTACAGCAAAGGTACGCACCTTCACAGGTGTGCTCAGACACTGCACCAATCACGGCAACAGCCTCTGCTCTCAGTTTGTGACCTCACTGTCTGTCCACAGTCATCCCCGTGGACGCCGAGAGGAACGCGGCGAGGAGGCGCCTGCTGAGGGGAGTCCTGCAGGGACGAAATCCTCACATGGAGAGGTGAGGAGGGGGAGGAGTTCACTGAGCACAGACTCAGAGCAGCTGCTTCTTCTTCTGACTGCAGACAGCATCCGTCATGCTCTGCTGTGATTGGCTGCTGCCAGTGTTAGTGTCCAGGCTCTTTGTAACAGGTCACAAACAGGACTTTAAAATCACCAACCATCCCCATGTTGTTACGCTGTATCCATAGAAATGCTCCACCCTGTATAACAGCCAGAGTCCAGGTGCTGGCGTCCAGGTGCTGGCGTCCAGGTGCTGGCGTCCAGGTGCTGGCGTCCAGGTGCTGGCGTCCAGGTGCTGGCAGGCTATGCTAACGGGCCGTCCTTTCCCAACAGAATCCGGTTCACAGTGGTGAGCGAGCCTCCAGAGGAGGAGGAGCAGGAGAGGGAGTGTGAGGATGTGGGCGTGGCCTTCCTGAGGATCCCTGACATCCTGGAGAAACAGCGAGACGTGACGGAGGAGCGTTTGAGCGGTCAGCACGCACCGAAACGATAGCCACCAACAACATGACCACAGCAGCCTTTAAAGTTCTTAAAAGCAGAGACACAGGAAACAAGTTTTTCTAATGTTCACCCTTCTAGCTGATCTAGATTACGACCTGTGTCTGCTCGAGTGGTCCGACCATCAGCAGCTTACAGCAGCTGCTGATTCTCTGCCTCTCTGGGTTCAATCTAAATGTCAGAATAGAAATAGTCAGTCCCTCGTTCAATATTTCCGTTCTTCTTTGTATTCCTGCACGTTGTATCTTAAATCAGACATGATACGGTAGCTTTGGTCACTCCCAGATCCAGGACACCTTCTATGGTAACAGTTTTTGGCGTTCTAGCCTCGTGGTTCCTCTCACCATCAGAAACATGCTTGATTGTTGCAGACTTGCTGAGTCGAGGAAACCTGTGAAAGACGTTCTAATTTTAATTAATTAATGAATTTTTTAGTGATGTGAGGGGAATAGTTTGTCTTTGAAAACGTGCTTGTCTGAGCCCACAGTGGGTAATGTGGGTAAAACTGTGGGGCTGTGTGGCAAATCCACACTTATTCCATGCAGGCCCGACATGGGTCATCCCTGGATTACTGCTGCACGGATGATCGATGAGTTCAGGTCCTTCAGCACGAATCGGACAAGCGAAGTGCGATTGTGGGGCTCGGCGACTCGTCTGGACTCATTTTCAGATTCAGCACTCAGACTGAGATATTGCATCAAAAGGGCGAGGAGAAAGCACGAGTGTGTTTGGACATGCGCACGTCTGCCGTCCCACAGGGGAAACTCGAGGCGTAGTTTTCATTAGAGATGCACGATACCACTTTTTTATGTCCGATACCGATATCATAAATCTGGATATCAGCCGATACCGATATGAATCCGATATAGTGTTCTTTAATCAATAAAACTGTTTTTTAATATCTTGCTGCATTTTGTATAAGTTCATACTCAGGTTTAAATAAACAACAACACTAAAGCTATTCTGTTAAACCTGTGTGTAAAAAATACAACAAAATATTTCATAGTTCAGCAAAACTGATCAAACTAATGAAGTTAAACCTGCTCCATCCTCCCTGTTCTGGTGTTTTAAAGAGTACTTAGGTTGCTTAATATTTCTACTAACTGATAGGGTTGCAAACTCCCAGCAAAATAAAAATAGGGAACCCCCCCCCCACCTCATGATGCTTAATCAATGTAATCAACTTTAATTTGATGCAGTGTGAAAAAAATGCACAGAAATAAATTATTTTCCAAGAATAATTAAATAGATTCAACATCTTTCTTCAACAGAACTGCAGACTGCACAGATGGTTCCCAAAGGAAAAAGTACTACAGCTTACTAGGGTATATTAGACTTAACAGTTACTATATACAGTAATGGACTTCTATACATTTACATCAGATTAAAACTTTGGGTGTCAGAGTCAGATAATTATTTATTAAAAGCTCGACATTTTAAATGAGAATAAGAAAGAAAAGTATGTCTTTGTCCCCCCTTTTCCCTGTTCATGCCCTATCGGGCCCCTGGCTACACTTTGCTAGATCCGCCCCTGCACAGTTACGTCAGCTGTAGAAAAAGATCCTGGTGTAGAAATAATATTAAATAAATTCTAACAACAGCTGATCAAGCTTAAACGGGCTGCTGTTGTTCAGCTGCTGGTTTCCTCTTTCTGGTGCAAAGTGAGACAAAAACAAAGAAGAGAGACGATCAGCTGATCATTGATCAGTTTATGATTGAAGCAGCAGCAGGAGAGAGAGAGAGAGAGAGAGAGAGTGAGAGAGAGAGAGAGGCAGTCGCTCCATATATCTGTTGTTAAGCTTAACGTGGGAATGCTTTACAAACATTCAGAGATGAACTTACACACTTGCTTTACTTCTCTCTGGGAAAACTTCCTCGGAGATGAAATGCTGGTTTGAGGCTACAAACACACACAGCCGCTCTATCACGTGACCACACTGCTGCGACGTGCTACAGTTATGAGCCGAGTTACGCCGTGTAGCAAGTTTTGTGAGGTGCTTTTTTGATATTTAATGGATCGATTACATTTTTTATTTCTCTCCGATATCCGATCCAGTAATTTACGTCAGTATCGGACCGACACCGATACGTGATATCGGATCGTCCATCTCTTGTTTTCATGTCAGCCAAGTGATGTTGACAAATTCCTCACTACAAAAATGGCCATCTGCTCAGCCGCGCCCGCTCGACCGTGACATCACCGTAACACAAACATGTTTACTGTCTCGTATTTCCGACCCTGTCTGCCTGATGTTCACACTTTCCTGCTCTCCCTGTGGTGCTGGCTCTGTGTCACATCCTGATAGCGATCTCATCCACCCTGCACGTGTGTGTTTCAGTGTTACTGTAGTTGTTTCTGTTCCATCAGGATTTTATCAGCACCATATTTTCGGACCATAAGGCGCATTAAACGAAACAGTCAGAAAAGTCAAACTTTGCTTCCTCCACTTTCGCACCATCGATTCATTAATGTTGGATTCTCTGGAGCTGCTCTATAAATGGTAAATGGCCTGTGTTTGTATGGCGCTTTTACTAGTCCCCCCTAGGGACCCCAAAGCGCTTTACACACCCAGTCATCCACCCATTCACACACTGGTGGAGGCAGCTACAGGTGTAGCCACAGCTGGGGCAGACAGAAGCGAGGCTGCCATATGGCGCCATTACGGTGGCCCCTAGAGACAAAACACTTGCAAACTCAAAACATCTTGGCGCCATCTTGAGCAAAGATCAGGGTGGTGTTGTTCGGCTCCAGCCTTGAGCCCACAGCTGGCGCCAAAGGGACGCCGCATGATGATGGTGAACAGCTCAGGAGAGTTTCAAAGCTGCTCTTTAACACTCCGACGCTGCTCTCTCAATCTCCCGTTAATAGCTGCGAGTTTCTCCGTGATGTCATTAACCTTCAGCTCCGTGATCTTGTCATTCTTGTGCTCAGAGAGCCGATTCTGAGACCTCACGACCGCAGTGAGCTGCTCCACGATGTGATCCAACTTTCAGATGTTCTGAGTATTCACTGCAGCTGTAGCGTCTCCGAGCTCTGATCCGTGCTGCACTCAGTCAGCCCGTTCTGAGAAGTCACGCCTCATCCCATCGCTCCAATCCCAGCGGGCGGCCTTGTGGGGGTTTGAACAGCTGGTCCCACTTCCTTAATTCTCCGATGAGCCAGCTGTATAAATATAAATACACAAACAACACACACATGCTTTCAATTGTGTAATTTAAGTGATCTAGTAGCTGTTTCGGACGTTCAGTTCATGCTAGAAATGTGTTTTGGAGTTTGTACGTGTTTTGTCTCTAAGGGAGACCGTATACATTTATATATAAACATATAAATAACAACACTTTATTTACATTAGTAATTCCTTTTGTGCATAATTTTATATTGTTGTTGATAATAAATTGATTAAAGCAACAAAACAACCTGAAGAGCCGGAGATGCCCTCACTATCGTCACGGTTAAAGGCTTTGCAGGTTAGACTAAATCCTAAAGATGCTGCACAGATCGATGTGTTGACCCTGTCTGCAGATCGTTGTGTCCCAGCAGTCCTGCTCCGGCTTATTCTGGCTGGGAGGGGGGGGTGTAGCAAGAGGAAAGGAGTGGATGGAGGGAATAAAAGAGTGGGGGGGGGGGGGGGGGGGCAGAGGGAGAAATGAGCATGTTTTTGTGACCCAGAAAACACGACTTTCACAAACATTTAAGTTGAGCGACACAGACGGTTCATAGGTTAGGACCGTTGTCCCTCCTATGAAGGACTCACGTGAACAGTGGTTCTTTGAGGCGCTGTGAGGGTCGGTAGATGAAATCAAAGTGATGCTGTTGAGCTCTCTCTGATTTTCCAGCTTCACAAACTGCTCCAAACACTGTTTCAGGCTCTCGTTGATTTCAGTGAGAAATGAAAGTCCTGATGTGGACGTCTCTGCTGTTTGCAACAGGCAGCGAATCAGAAGAAGCTTGGATGAAAGGGGGAGGGGCTAAAACAGCATCTGGGTTAACTAATCTCATCAGAAAATAAATGAGGATTATTTCAAACTGTGAATCGTGTGTTTGTGAACAGAGGCGTCACTTTCTCTGTGGTTGCACGTAAATCTGTAACTTCTCCATTCTGACCTGCAGAAAATCTCCTGCTGTGCTTCAGTTTCATTCATGGCAACAGCTGCACTGAAACTGTTGGGTCTGTGCTTCCACATCCCCGCTAGTTTAGAGATTTATTCATCATGAAGAAAACAAGACATAACAGAACATCTTCAGCTGGTTTTTCACTCGTGAACGAGGGACGTTTCTGGTCAAGAAGCAGCTCCTGTCGCTCCTGTCTCAGGCCCCAAATCCTTCAAAGAGCAGCTTCCCCGCAGCTCTTTATTGACATCACAGTTACAACACAACACAAGCACCTCCCACCGTAAAACCCCCCAATGGTTCTAAGACAAGGCACTGTGTGTGTGTGTGTGTGTTTGCAGTGCTGGACGTGGAGGACAGCAGCGAGGTGGTCGGCACCCTGACGGTGTCCGTGGAGTGTCTGGAGGCTCTGCGCTCCATCACGGAGGAGGAGGAGACCGCCATCAGCTCGCTGTGAGGCCGAGCTGTGAGAGGTGGCGGCGTCTCACATGTGACGTCTCTGTGTGTTTACGAGCGGTGAATAAAGACTGTGCTGGAGTCTGCTGTGAGCCTGTGAATACGACTTATTGTTTGCTCATCTTCACGCTCTGCTGCAGTTTGTGTGCGAGAAATAAAACGTGCCTTCAAAGGCAAAAGAACGAATAAACGTTTTTCTGTCTTGTACAAAACTTGTTTTGATTTGTTTTCTTCTTGCTTTGATAAAAATCTTCTTCCTGTCTGAGTCCTCACGTCTGTGATGGGCACCTCTGTAACAATATTTCTAATAAATACAAGAATAAAGCAATTAAGCTTCTTTTTTTTCTTTTTTGAGTCACATGTTTCACATTTTCCCTTCCATTTTTTTTTCATATTTTTCTTTATTCACACCGTTTTTATCCTATAATTTTGATCTCATTTTACTTCCGTACGTGACGTAAGAAAAGCTGCACGTTCGGTGAGTCTGTGTGTTGTGAGCAGAATAAAACAATGATGGAACAGGATGTGCTTAAGTTTAGTTAGATAACAGGCTGTGAGTGTGATTTAGAAGCACAGGAAATGATTCAGGAAAGTCCGGGTGTGTAACTGTAGAGTAAGGACGTTACTGAGAGTGGGGGTCTGCCTGTCATGAATGCCTCAGCTAATTAAACAGGAAGCCACAGTTACAAGCCTGGGGAGGACAACCCCCCCACACTGAACAATAGAATTAGTGGAAAACTACTGAAGAGGGGTGACACAGGGCAGCCCCCCCCCAGAAAGATCCTCACTTGATGCTTGCTGTGACTGCATATAGTGGGATCTCCCAGCTTCAGCTTCATGCGACTCTTCTCCAGCTGGAAATCAAAAGGTGAGGTCGAGACGTGAACCTCAGCAGTATCAGGAATAACAAACTTAATAACAAAAGTCTAGTTAAACCATGTGACAAACCCGGACTCACCTGTGGGGTTAAACGTGTTTCTGCTCTGCTCCATGTTGTTTTTGTGAGGGCTGTGGGACGTCAGCTCCAGCTGACACGAGGAGGAGGAGGAGGTGAGGAGGGAGCTCAGAGGAGACGGAGAGCAGCTGAGGACGGAGGGAGACTCGGCGCAGCAGGTAAATGTGAGTCTGACTTTAATTTGTGAAACTAATATTTTAAGGATTTTCAGGAGAAGGTGGATTTCAGAGACTTCATGGCTCAGTGAGAGTTTCAGGTTTAAACTAAAACCTCAGTTATCAGGAACCTGTGATCATATTTTGAATTTTATTTTGAAGGCAGATTTAAAATGTTTTCGATGATTAGTCTGACCTCCATACGGCAGCTCACACTGAGAGCTGTCGCTGCTGTATGGAGGTCAAATAATGCCCGAATAACTACAGAAAAGCAGAAGGATGGAGCCTGTACGGACGTGTGGACATTCCTGCTGCTCTCTGATTGGCTGAACTGACCTCGGGAGGTCAGGTGTGAGGCGCAGCCGTGACTCTACGGTCAGAAGCTTTATTTTAAAAAACAGCTGAAATTATTCAGGCTGGGACTCTGAGGGACTTTCAGGTTTGATTGTGGCGATGCTTCGTCGCCTCACGTGTATTATTTGTTGTCTCTGCATCCGACGTCTCCATGACGACGGCATCGCTGCAGATTGTCCCCGTGAGGGAAACCAGCAGGACGTCCACGAGTCCAGCTGCTCGTGAAGGCTGACGGTTCAAATTCCACTCAGATCCCAGCGGAGACTCTGCGATCACAAACCTTCAAGAACTTTACAAACGTGAGAAGCTCAAGTTTGATTTAACAGAACGGGAACGCCATCGTTACCGCCACGGGGAGGAAAAGACTTCAAATACAGCTGCATTAGAGGCTTCGACACAACCTCAACTGGAAGATGATGCTCATCTCTAAATGTAGGAGACCTTTCACCTACTGTCACCTGCTCTGAGCACACACCTGTCCCACCTGCTGAGAAGAGCCTGGATGTTTCCCAGAATGCATTTCAGGCCTCAGACTGAGACTCCTGCTGTTTTTAACACAGTTTAAATGATCTCCCTGGAAAAGTGATTACACAGAACCAAATCTGGACTCGATCACCACCAACCAATCAAATCTCTGCATGACATCTGCAACCAAACACACCGGCTCTGCAGAAAGACGGAAAATTAGAATCATGTGATCGTCATCATCACTTTTACCGTTGGTTACACGTTGGTTTGCATTCTCCAATCGTCGCTCCTCTTATGAAGGTCGATGCAGTCTGATGATTTATTAGACAGCTGCTCCACAAGAGCTTTTCCTTTTATTTGCCTCGCTGAGTGTCAGGAGCGCCGGCCTCAGTGATTCCTCGTGTAGTGCAGTAATAACCTGTTTTGTACATGGCGGAGGGAGCCCCTCAGCCTCTGAAGGACACACAGCCGTGCTGTTGCTGCAGTAACAAGAAATGGTGCAAAGAATAAAGATTAAAGGCCAGACGATATCCAAACACCCGTCATTTCAGCCCGAGCCTTCTTTACAATAATGACGCTGATTTAGACAGAGTCACACAGATTGCACATTTGTCAGGCCGGTGTGCACATTTCATTAATCTAATCCTAGTTTTGCATATGCACAGAGTCGTTTGTGAAACTCTGAACTGGTTCTCGTTCTCTTTGAATTTCTGCACGACCTGGTTTCATCTTAAATTCGTTAACACTGTTGACCCTGAAGAGATGTCCCCGCGCCTCGACAAGAACAATAAGGACCAGGACGAGTTTCACCCTTTAAAATATGATAAGAAGAATTTCTGACCAAGTCTATGATGAGACAACCTGAGTAATAATATGATAATAAAACACGTAAAAGGAGATTCAAATGGGACCCATCAATCCCAGAGGGACTCAGATTCATTCAATTCAGTTTTATTTATAAAAATCACAACAA
Organism: Neolamprologus brichardi; assembly: GCF_056152115.1. NCBI lineage: Eukaryota > Metazoa > Chordata > Actinopteri > Cichliformes > Cichlidae > Neolamprologus > Neolamprologus brichardi. The sequence continues at coordinate 69,065,848 of NC_142110.1, forward strand.
CAGTCGCCTCAAGGAGCTTTATAATGTAAGGTAGATCCTACAATAATACAGAGAAACCCAACAATCATATGACCCCCTATCAGCAAGCACTTTGGCGACAGTGGGAAGGAAAAACTCCCTTTTAACAGGAAGAAACCTCCAGCAGAACCAGGCTCAGGGAGGGGCGGGGCCATCTGCTGTGATTGGTTGGGGTGAGAGAAGGAAGACAGGATAAAGACATGCTGTGGAAGAGAGACAGAGGTTAATAACAGATATGATTCAGTGCAGAGAGGTCTGTTAATACATATCCGCTCTGGTGGAAGAAGAGTAATTAGGATTACAGGCAGATCAAAACAAAAAGCTAGGTTTGATGCTTGCTGGCTTGTCCCCTCCAGCTGCAGCAGCAAAGCTGGTCACCATGAGTCTGGACGAAGACGCCCGCTGGCTGGAGTGGGTGACCAAACAGTTTGAGACCATTGCCGGAGAGGACAAAGAGATTGACCTGGAGGAGTTCAAAACAGCTCTCAAGGTCAAAGAGGTGAGAATGGACGGGCAAGCAGTTTAGAAAAAACACCTGAAATGGGCCTCAATAACTCGTGTCCTCTAATTGTTCGCAGTCTTTCTTTGCTGAGCGTTTCTTCGCATTGTTCGACTCAGACGGCAGCGGCTCCATCAGCCTGGACGAACTGCTCAAAGCTCTGGACCTCCTGATCCACGGCAACGAGACCGACAAGCTCCGCTTCCTGTTCCAGGTCTACGACGTGGACGGTCAGCATTCGCTCATGCATCAGCATTTACAACATTTACAACAAGAGTTATTTTCAAATGTTTCAGTCTGTCTAACAGTTGTAGATAAGAGATAACTGACGTCCTGAAGCAAGTAGAGGTCAGTTATCAGTTTTATAACTCTGTAAAAGGCTGATGGGGTATCGTCGTCAGCCCGCCGGGCGACGGGGCAGGGGGCAAGTTTCACTTAATCGTTTTTGCTTTCTGTTGACAGGCAGCGGTTCAATAGATCCAGACGAGCTGAAAACGGTTCTGAAGTCATGTTTGCGTGAGAGCGCCATCTCACTGCCGGAGGAGAAGCTGGATGACCTCACACTGGCTCTGTTTGAGTCCGCCGATAAGGACAACAGCGGCTCCATCACCTTTGAGGAGCTCAAAGCTGAACTGGAGACGTTCCCCGAGGTGATGGAGAACCTCACCATCAGGTCAGTACTGATGTCTGTTTATACACCTGTAAACCTGCAGACCTGTTAATACACCTGTAAACCTGCAGACCTGCTAATACACCTGTAAACCTGCAGACCTGTTAATACACCTGTAAACCTGCAGACCTGCTAATACACCTGTAAACCTGCAGACCTGTTTATACACCTGTAAACCTGCAGACCTGTTAATACACCTGTAAACCTGCAGACCTGCTAATACACCTGTAAACCTGCAGACCTGTTAATACACCTATAAACCTGCAGACCTGCTAATACACCTGTAAACCTGCAGACCTGTTTATACACCTGTAAACCTGCAGACCTGTTTATACACCTGTAAACTTGCAGACCTGCTAATACACCTGTAAACCTGCAGACCTGCTAATACACCTGTAAACCTGCAGACCTGTTTATACACCTGTAAACCTGCAGACCTGTTTATACACCTGTAAACCTGCAGACCTGTTTATACACCTGTAAACCTGCAGACCTGCTAATACACCTGTAAACCTGCAGACCTGTTTATACACCTGTAAACCTGCAGACCTGTTTATACACCTGTAAACCTGCAGACCTGCTAATACACCTGTAAACCTGCAGACCTGTTTATACACCTGTAGACCTGCAGACCTGTTTATACACCTGTAAACCTGCAGACCTGCTAATACACCTGTAAACCTGCAGACCTCCTAATACACCTGTAGACCTGAAGACCTGTTTATACACCTGTAGACCTGCAGACCTGTTAATACACCTGTAAACCTGCAGACCTGCTAATACACCTGTAAACCTGCAGACCTGCTAATACACCTGTAAACCTGCAGACCTGTTAATACACCTGTAAACCTGCAGACCTGCTCCTACACCTGTAAACCTGCAGACCTGCTCATACACCTGTAAACCTGCAGACCTGCTAATACACCTGTAAACCTGCAGACCTGTTTATACACCTGTAAACCTGCAGACCTGTTTATACACCTGTAAACCTGCAGACCTGTTTATACACCTGTAAACCTGCAGACCTGTTTATACACCTGTAAACCTGCAGACCTGCTAATACACCTGTAAACCTGCAGACCTGCTAATACACCTGTAAACCTGCAGACCTGCTAATACACCTGTAAACCTGCAGACCTGTTAATACACCTGTAAACCTGCAGACCTGCTCCTACACCTGTAAACCTGCAGACCTGCTCATACACCTGTAAACCTGCAGACCTGCTCATACACCTGTAAACCTGCAGACCTGCTAATACACCTGTAAACCTGCAGACCTGTTTATACACCTGTAAACCTGCAGACCTGTTTATACACCTGTAAACCTGCAGACCTGTTAATACACCTGTAAACCTGCAGACCTGCTCCTACACCTGTAAACCTGCAGACCTGCTCATACACCTGTAAACCTGCAGACCTGCTAATACACCTGTAAACCTGCAGACCTGTTTATACACCTGTAAACCTGCAGACCTGGTTATACACCTGTAAACCTGCAGACCTGCTCCTACACCTGTAAACCTGCAGACCTGCTCATACACCTGTAAACCTGCAGACCTGCTCATACACCTGTAAACCTGCAGACCTGCTAATACACCTGTAAACCTGCAGACCTGTTTATACACCTGTAAACCTGCAGACCTGTTAATACACCTGTAAACCTGCAGACCTGCTCCTACACCTGTAAACCTGCAGACCTGCTAATACACCTGTAAACCTGCAGACCTGCTAATACACCTGTAAACCTGCAGACCTGCTAATACACCTGTAAACCTGCAGACCTGCTAATACACCTGTAAACCTGCAGACCTGTTTATACACCTGTAAACCTGCAGACCTGCTAATACACCTGTAAACCTGCAGACCTGCTAATACACCTGTAGACCTGCAGACCTGTTTATACACCTGTAAACCTGCAGACCTGCTAATACACCTGTAAACCTGCAAACCTGCTAATACACCTGTAAACCTGCAGACCTGCTAATACACCTGTAAACCTGCAGACCTGCTAATACACCTGTAAACCTGCAGACCTGTTTATACACCTGTAAACCTGCAGACCTGTTTATACACCTGTAAACCTGCAGACCTGCTTATACACCTGTAAACCTGCAGACCTGTTTATACACCTGTAAACCTGCAGACCTGTTTATACACCTGTAAACCTGCAGACCTGCTAATACACCTGTAAACCTGCAGACCTGTTTATACACCTTTAAACCTGCAGACCTGTTTTTACACCTGTAAACCTGCAGACCTGCTAATACACCTGTAAACCTGCAGACCTGCTAATACACCTGTAAACCTGCAGACCTGTTTATACACCTGTAAACCTGCAGACCTGTTTATACACCTGTAAACCTGCAGACCTGCTTATACACCTGTAAACCTGCAGACCTGTTTATACACCTGTAAACCTGCAGACCTGTTTATACACCTGTAAACCTGCAGACCTGCTAATACACCTGTAAACCTGCAGACCTGTTTATACACCTGTAAACCTGCAGACCTGTTTATACACCTGTAAACCTGCAGACCTGCTCATACACCTGTAAACCTGCAGACCTGCTAATACACCTGTAAACCTGCAGACCTGTTTATACACCTGTAAACCTGCAGACCTGCTAATACACCTGTAAACCTGCAGACCTGCTAATACACCTGTAAACCTGCAGACCTGTTTATACACCTGTAAACCTGCAGACCTGTTTATACACCTGTAAACCTGCAGACCTGCTTATACACCTGTAAACCTGCAGACCTGCTAATACACCTGTAAACCTGCAGACCTGTTTATACACCTGTAAACCTGCAGACCTGTTTATACACCTGTAAACCTGCAGACCTGCTAATACACCTGTAAACCTGCAGACCTGTTTATACACCTGTAAACCTGCAGACCTGTTTATACACCTGTAAACCTGCAGACCTGTTTATACACCTGTAAACCTGCAGACCTGCTAATACACCTGTAAACCTGCAGACCTGCTAATACACCTGTAAACCTGCAGACCTGTTTATACACCTGTAAACCTGCAGACCTGCTTATACACCTGTAAACCTGCAGACCTGTTTATACACCTGTAAACCTGCAGACCTGTTTATACACCTGTAAACCTGCAGACCTGTTTATACACCTGTAAACCTGCAGACCTGCTAATACACCTGTAAACCTGCAGACCTGTTTATACACCTGTAAACCTGCAGACCTGTTTATACACCTGTAAACCTGCAGACCTGTTTATACACCTGTAAACCTGCAGACCTGTTTATACACCTGTAAACCTGCAGACCTGTTTATACACCTGTAAACCTGCAGACCTGCTAATACACCTGTAAACCTGCAGACCTGTTTATACACCTGTAAACCTGCAGACCTGTTTATACACCTGTAAACCTGCAGACCTGTTTATACACCTGTAAACCTGCAGACCTGTTTATACACCTGTAAACCTGCAGACCTGCTAATACACCTGTAAACCTGCAGACCTGTTTATACACCTGTAAACCTGCAGACCTGTTTATACACCTGTTCTGTTTTTCATCTTCAGCGCTGCTAACTGGCTGAAGCCTCCTGATCTGGACCAGAAGAAGCGTCAGACCCCTCGCTACCTGACCCGGGCCTACTGGCAGAACAACAGCCGGAAGCTGCTGTTCCTGGCTGTGTACTCCCTCCTTAATCTGCTGCTGTTCATCGTCGCCATGTTGCGCCACAGCTACGGCGGGCCTTGGTTCATGGTGGCCAAAGGCTGCGGCCAGTGCCTCAACTTTAACTGCACCTTCGTCATGGTATGACACAAACTGCATCCGTACCTGTCTGTGCCTCTTTCCCTCCATCGTGGTGCCGGTGCAAGAAGTGGCTTCCTGTGGAGAGCCGGTTCTCCCACAGTGCCTTTTCGGCTTCAGCCAGCATTTCCATTAGCATCATGTTCCATCCACACTATGGTGGACATGAGATGTGGGCTGCATAAGTGCAACATCTAAAAGGCCGTCTTTGCTGCATTAACCCCTGACATAGCCACCATCGGGTCCAATCTGGACCAGTTGGAAGCAGTGAAACCAGTTCTAATGCCAGCACCACATGGCGCCACATTACACTCATGAAAAGGTTTTTAAATTTGATGCACTATCACAGCAGATCATACCTAAACCCATCAGAGCTGTATCAGAGGAGAACTAAACTGATTGTGGATATAAAACAGTAATTTTACGCTGACTGATGTTTTCTGTCTACACAAAAAAAGCAACAAAAGCAGTAAAAAGTAACAAACGTGCAGCTGCTCCTGTTTATGTGGGTGCTGTCTGCACCAACCACAGTATTTATCACAGTCATTAAACTCAGCAGAATGAAGCCACCAGTTAACCCAGCTAAACCTGTGAGGCAATAATCATTGCACCACAGCTGAGTACTTTCACACAAAGGAATCAGCAGAGAGGGGGCTGTGCTGTGTCTTAGTGTCCAGCAGAGGGCAGCACAGACCTGCTGCTGCCACGTTTCCTTCTTTATTTATCTTTGGCGTCTTCGTTTCCAGGTGCTGATGCTGCGGCGCTGTTTGACCTGGCTCAGGGCCACGTGGGTGGTGAGGGTGTTTCCTCTGGATCAGAACATCCTGCTGCACCAGATTGTGGGCTACGCCATCCTCGGATTCACGCTGGTGCACACCACTGCACACGCCTTTAACTTCGGTATAAGCACACACCCACAAGCACACAGGTGTATACAGGTGTACACAGGTGTAAACAGGTGTAGACTGGCGTCCCGGTGCTGTGTGTCTCAGTCCAGATGACGGCGAGCGGCGAGTACAGCCTGTGGGAGTACCTGCTGACCACCCGCCCTGGGATTGGCTGGGTGAAGGGGACAGCCTCGCTGACCGGAGTCGTCCTGCAGGTGCTGATCTGCCTCATGGTGCTCTGCTCCAGCACGTTCGTGCGCCGCAGCGGACACTTCGAGGTAACAGACACGGTTTTCTCTGCGTGCGTGGTCTGCTTCCTGCCGCGAGATGCTGACCGCCGTTTCCTCCGCAGGTGTTTTACTGGTCTCACCTGTCCTACGTGTGGGTTTGGATCCTGCTGATCATTCACTGTGCAAACTTCTGGAAGTGGTTCGTGGTTCCAGGTCTGCTGTTCGTGCTGGAGAAGATCGTGGGGATCGCCGTGTCCCATATGGGCGGCCTCTACATCGTGGAGGTCAACCTGCTGCCTTCCAAGGTGCCGAACACAAAGCGAGCCCGGCGCCCCGATCGGAGCCCGAGGTCCACCGATGTCTGATGGTGATTTTTGTCTGTCAGGTGACTCATCTGGTGATCAAGCGTCCCCAGTTCTTCCAGTTCAAACCTGGAGATTATGTCTTCATCAACATCCCAGTGATCGCCAAATATGAGTGGCACCCGTTCACCATCAGCAGCGCTCCCGAGCAGTCAGGTACACCTCACACTCTCAACACTGAAACAATGAGCTGAGAGAGCAGGTGTAACTGTGGATGGCAGAACCTTCAGCTCAGAACGTTGGTTTGTGTTTATCGATCCTCTGATGAGATTTCAGGTAAAAGCTTTGGTCTCCTTTTCGTTTCTCTGTAGCGTGGTTTTTAACCCTTTAACCCTTTAAAGCCGGTCAGAGCAGCACGCTCTGTTTTGCGTAACTATTTTTAAATCCCGGTAGCTCTGCAACCACGTGAGCTAGCGCAATCATTTTTTTTGCATATGAAACCGGAGGAGTTGTACTTACATCTTATGCCATCAGCTTGTCCTCGGTCACAGTTTCCTTCCACATATAGCTTTGCAAAAACTGCATAAAAAGCACTTGCAGCAACAAAAACATAATATTCCAGAAACACGCTTTGCTGATCCGATCAGCTGTTTGTAAGACTTCCTACGTCCATCAGTGTGAACTATCGCATGTCCGCCATGACCTGCCCAAAACCGGAAGTGACGTAATTTTGCGGAAATGACGTTTTTTACTATAAGGGCCTCATGAGCCTATACTGGTGTTTTTAAAAGTTATGTTTGACTTTATGACTTTCTGTGTGGTTTCTGGGATGCTTAGGACTCATATTGCACTGCTGGAAATAGTTTATTTTGATGCATATGCTGCTTTTTTGCAAATTTGCATTATAATATTTATTTTCGTTTTTCCTGCAGTGTATAAAAATTGGTGTATTTCAAAAATAAAACTATGAAGACACTCAAAATAAATTTCCTGTGGTGGGAAACTATTTTGTGCAACTTTTTTGTATTTACAGTTTTGAGGGATAAGCCTCTTAAATTTCTCTAACTAGAAATATATGTTAAAAAAACAAAAACGGTTTTACATTTTTTTGTAGTTTATTGCACTTTCTTGCAATTTATGTAATTACTATGCACTTAATGCAGACATATTATTAAAATTTGGGCTATAATGGTTGTATTGATGTATAGCAACTTGAAATGCTCCCAAAAATGGCTCCACACCATGTAAACATATAATATAAGCTCTGACAGACTTGGTTCTATGGTAGGTCTTAAAGGGTTAACCGTCTAATGAAACTGGTGTAAGTTCTGTGTCTCGTTCTGCAGATACTCTGTGGTTGCACATCCGCTCAATGGGCCAGTGGACCAACCGTCTGTATGATTACTTCAGAGAGCTGGAGAGCGAGGCTCCGGGTCCCAACAGACTCGCCACCAGCCTGCGGAAGCGCCGGCAGCTGCCGAGAGCTCAGGTTAGACTCTGACACACCTGCGCTCGCTGCGTCTCCGCCTGCTTCCTGTGCGTGACATCTCCAATGTGGTTTCCTGTAGGACGACCTGTTCAGCTCTGCCGACGGTAACGGAGCCGTGGCGTCTAATGAGGACGGCGCCATCGAGCTGACGATGTACCGACAGAGCGGCTCGCCGTCGGGCGAGGCCTCCGAGTCCGGAGCTCAGGGACTCATGCAACCTTTTCCAGACGGTCTGGGATCAGCAGAGCGAGGAGAGGTCAGCCTTTAACAAATATGAACCTACTGCACTGAGAAGAACGAGTCGTGAGACGCCTTTGGTGCTTCAGAGGTGTTAAATAACGATCGCTATGAAGGGCCAGACATGTAGGGTTTATCTACATGCTTCAATAAATACAAATATCCTCGATCATATTGTTGGAAATCTCTTTTATCAGTTCCAGAAAATATGCAGTTAAATAACACCTGCATCTGCAAGCCACTTTGCCCCCCCTCCTTACTGAAATATATTTGAACCAGTAAACTTACAGAAATCTGACGACTCCTTCAGTGTGTGTTTGGTTTACTGACAAAGAGTTTCAGTTCATGTGTTTCTGGTTTTCTTTTAAACTGCAGATTTCTGCCCAGCTGACTGAGAACCACAGATTCTGCAACATCAAGGTGAGGAGCTCAGAGCACGAGTCAGTTTTTATATGATTGTGTATAAGTTACAGTGAGGAGAGCTCTGCAGGAGTGTTGAACCAGCACAGAATTATTATCATTATTTTATCAGCCTTTGCACACAGTAGCAGGTTTTCCCCTGAAAGTCTAAAAAGCCCAAAATTTGGAGGTTGGGTGGAGGAACATGTTATTAAGATGGGCTTAAACTCCCTGACAGTTGTTCAGGCAGTTTCGGCTCCTTTTAGGGCAGCAAGAGATTCAGATTGAAGATTCAGATTCTTCGGTTTATGTGTGAAAAACTTGGTTTGGGTTTACATCAGGGGTGGGCAATCTCAGTCCCCGAGGGCCGGCGTCCTGCAGGTTTTAGATGTGTCCTCGAACCAACACAGCTGGTTTAAATGGCTAAATTATCTCCTCAACATGTCCTGAAGTTCTCCAGAGGCCTGTTAATGAGCTAATCATGTGATTGACCCAAGGTGAGATCTAAAAGCTGCAGGACACCTCGTGGACTGAGATTGCCCACCCCTGGTTTACACTGACAGCTTTGATTTTGCAACGTTTTTCTCTATGATGTGAAATTTTCTTCCTGTTAAAATAATTTAATATATTAATATATTAATGTTTTTTCAATATATATTGAAAAAACATTTTTTTATTTGTATTTCTGATTTTTTTGTGAAGCACTTTTTGATTTTTATCTGTGAAATGTGCTATAAAAATACATTTTACTTACTATATGCACACAAAAATGATTTTTCCATGTTTTTGCAGTGAGACCTGGCAGATCCATAATATTGCCTTTGCTTCGTTCTCAGCACTGTTTCTATCATCTGTGTTTCTTTGAGTTTGTGTAAAAACGGACTCTGCTGGGAACATAGAGCTCAAAGAGAGCAAACCGAGTCATTGTGCTGTTTCTGAAAACAGCTTTAGCCGAAACTACACAGGACCGAGAGTAGAACCCCGAGGAACGCCTCAGACACTCGGTGAAACTGTTAACCTTCAGCTGACGCAGGCGTAGTTTGTCAGGAATCACTCGTTTCAGACGCAGCTTCTTGTTGAATGTCTGCCATGTGACAGTGTTACGTAGACGGGCCGTACGGGACTCCGACGCGGCAGATCTTTGCCTCCGAACACGCCGTTCTGATCGGGGCAGGAATCGGCATCACACCCTTCGCCTCCATCCTGCAAAGCATCATGTACCGGTAAGACGCCCACAGACCTGTGCTCCACCCCTCAGCCCCTCCATCAGCCCAGCTGTTCAGTTCAAGTCATGTGTAAACTGCAGGTTTATAATCAGCTGTAATCTGTCGACATGCTGGACGTTTATTCAGGATCTGTCCTCGCTGCTCTGCTGTGATAATCAATGAGAATAAGCTGCGGCTCCACTGATGTTCAGCTTTGCCAGAAAATTAGACTCATGTGATACTGGATCATTTTCAACAATAAATAAAACAAAAGCAAATATTTTAATTTCATTTTGTTTAATTGTTCTTTTTTTTTTTACTTTTAGGACTTTTAGACGAGTTATAATTAAGTCTCTCGTGTTCAGTCTCCCTCTCCACCGTTTGTTTTTGCAGTGAGTAAAATCATGAATATAAAACTGACTCCAGGTGTTTCTGTGGCTCAGGTACCGCATGAGGAAGCAGAACTGTCCCAGCTGTAAATACTCGTGGTGCGAGAACATCAAAGACAGCGAGATGAAGCTGCGCAAAGTAAGAAAAGTGCATCCCAACAACAGCTCACTGTACTGCAATGAAGCACACGTGGACACCAGGATGTTCTTCACCCTGCAGGTTGACTTCATCTGGATCAACAGAGACCAGAAGTCCTTCGAGTGGTTTGTGAGTTTGCTCACCAAACTGGAGATGGACCAGGCCGACGAGGAGCCGGAAGGTGAGAGAGATGCTTCACATTAGAGAGGGAAAGAGGACTGAAAAGAAGTGCCTTGAGGCGACATTTGTTGTGATTTGGCGCTATATAAATAAAATTGAATTGAATTGAAGTGATGCAGAGGGAGAATCGGGGATCTGAACAAAGTAAGAGTGAAACCTTGAGGATGTCTGCAGGTCTGCAGCTTTCAGTGCGGCTCAGTTAGAGTACAGGAAGTCAGGCTGGTTCCCGGGTGGTGGCGGCTTTTGTCTGGGCTGACTGCGGTTCAGAACTTCCATGGATGGAATATTTAAGTGAAATACAATCAGAGCTTTCTTTAATCCGGGTTCAGTTTCCATCTCTACGTTGTTTCCCTGTGTGGATGAAGAACAACTGTTTTTCCTCGAGCACATGAAATCTGAATAAAACCAAACAGATTTATAGACCCAAGTGTTTTTCACACAACTAATTATTACATGGAGATGTTTAATAAATGTGGCCATGGCTACAATAACGTGTAGACAGACCAACATACATTTAAAGGTTCGTCTTGCATTGCATGAAGCAAACTCCCCAAAATATTACAACAAGCCCTCCCAACAAAGTTATCAGACTTCTGAAAAGGTTTCTGTGGTCTGCAGGTGATTATTGACGTGGCACTGAGGTCACTTCCTTCCAGCTGTCTGAATGCTGAGGTTCAGGATATGTCTCCGCTGGCTTTGGAAGGGACAGCTTAAGTTTAGCTCATCTTCTGGGTCTGAAAAGCAAAGCTGAGGTTAAACCTTCATTTTTTCTGTTTCCCAGCAGGGGGCGACACCCCTGACTGCATAAAGAACTAATAATAATAATTAGGGATGCAACGATACCAATTTTTTCAAACCGATACGATACCGATACTTGGATCTGAGTACTTGCTGATACAGAGTACAAAAACTATACTTCTACCACACACACACACACACACACACACACACACACACAAATACAATTAATTGGAAGACAGGTTTTATTATATTCCCCGTCGATAATAAATAATATCTTAATAAAAATGACCACAAAAAAATTTCAAGTAAAAAACACTTCTGTTAAATTATTGCAGAGTCTCCACATTGTAATTTTACAAAATATCACTGAACTATTGGCACTGTCTCGAGCTTTCAGAATAATAAATAAACACTTCTGTTTGGAATAAAATAAATACAAATTAGATTTGAGAATAAAATAAACTTTTAAATTATTGCAGAGTGTCCATATTGTAAACAAACAAACAAAATAATTATTATTAAATAAATAATAAATAAAATAATAATTGCCCCCCTAGTGGCCAATCTAAAAAACTACAACAGAAATGACAAGCCACCCTCTGATTAATGAAATAAGTTGGTATCGGTTAACTTTTACGAGTATGAGTACACACACATTTTACAGTATCGGCCCCGATACCCGATACCAGTATCGGTATCGGTGCATCCCTAGTAATAATAATAATAATACATTTTATTTGAGGGCGCCTTTCAGAAACCCAAGGTCACCTTACAAAGAACAACATTAATAAAAGGAACAGTTGTCATAAAATACATCAAATAAGTTAAAATTACAAAACAGAGCGTGACAACAGATAAAATCAGCATTAAAGTGAATAAACCAGTTTAAACAGATGTGTTTTGAGCTGTGACTTAAATACGGAGAGGGAGTCAATATGTCTTAGTGCAGGAGGAAGAGACTCCGAGGAGCAGAGCGACTGAAAGCTCTGCTCCCCACAGTGATGAGACGTGTGAGGATGAAGATGATGATCTGAGAGGGGAGGAGCAGGTCACACAAATATGAAGGAGCAGATTTATGGACACACTTGTATGTAAGAAGTAAGATTTTAAAGTTTATCCTGGTTTCTATGGGCAACCAGTGAAGCTGCTGAAGAACTGTTGTAATATGAGCTCTTGACAGAGCAGAGTTATGACCCGAGCTGCAGAGTTTTGGAGAAGTTGGAGTTTATGAAGGGACTTTTTAGGGAGACCAAATAGGAGGGAATTACAGTAATCAATACGGGACGTAATAAGACTACGGACAAGGACGGCAGCACCATGGGGAGGAAGGAAGGGGCGTAGTCGGTTAATATTACGTAAGTGGAAGTAAGCAGACCGGGTTATGTAATTAATGTGAGACTGGAATGAGAGAGTATTATCAAGTATGACACCCAAACTCTTAACCTGAGGGGAGGGAAGGGTGGGAGAACGTTCAATGTTAATGGAAAAACTGTGGGATTTGGTTAAGATAGATGGTGTGCCAACAAGTAAAACTTCAGTTTTATTACTGTTGAGTTTGAGGAAATTGGAGGAGAACCAGGATCTAATCTCAATAAGACAGTTTGAGAGGGAGGAAGGTGGGAGGGATGAATTGGGTTTAGAAGAAAGGTAGAGCTGGGTGTCATCGGCATAACAGTGAAAGTTTATATTATATTTTCAGAATATATAACCAAGAGGAAGCATATAAATAATGAATAAAAGAGGCCCCAATACTGAACCCTGGGGCACACCAGCAGAAACAGGATAGAGAGTTGAAGAATGGGATTTAAGTTGGATAAACTGAGTGCGGTCTGAGAGATAGGAGGTAAACCAGGCAAGGGGGGTGTGACTAATACCAATGGAAGGTATCCATGGTATCAAACGCCGCACTAAGATCAAGAAGGATGAGGATGGATAGGAGACCAGAATCAGCTGCCATCAGAAGGTCATTGGTAATCCTTAACAGAGCAGTTTCTGTGCTATGATTGGGGCGGAAACCAGATTGAAATTGTTCATAGAGATTATGGTCATTGAGGTGTAAGTGAAGCTGAGAGGCGACAGCTTTTTCAAGAATTTTTGAAATAAAGGGGAGATTTGATATAGGGCGAAGATTATCAGAGTTATTGGGGTCTGCACCAGGCTTTTTGAGAGTTGGGATAACAGAAGCCTTTTTCAGTGCTTCAGGAACGATTCCAGTGTTCAGGGAGGAACGAATAATACTGGTTATGAGAGGTGCTAACGAGGGAAGACAGGCTTTAACTAACACAGTGGGGAGAGGGTCACGGTGACAGGTGGATGACTTAGATTTTATAATGAGATTAGATACATCAGTTATGGAGGGAAGAGTAAAGCTTGAAAATAACTGACAGGAAGACAGTGGGGGAAACAGGAAGTCTACTTCAGAGTCAGGAGCTCCTACAGAGTTAAGTTGACGGTGAATGTCTGAGATTTTAGAAGTGAAAAAAGAGATAAGAGAGTTGCAGAAATCAACAGAATACATGTGGGAGGGGAATGTGTCTGGAGGTTTTGTAATTTTACTGAACAATGAATAGAGGGACCTGAAGTTACCTTCATTAGAACTAATTAAACCAGAGTAGTAAGCAGATTTGAGGCAATGCAGTCCTTACAGAACAAAACATGATCGTTGTGCATTTCTTTATGTACAGTAAGTCCGGTTTTCTTGAATAGACGTCGAGTTGGCGTCCTTTAGCTTTAAGGTGACGCAGGTCGGAGGTAAACCATGGAGCTGAACGGGAAAATGAGACAGTTCGATGTTTAAGGGGAGCAAATATGTTAAGAAGGCTATGTAGGTTGACATTATAATGAGAAACGAGTTCATGAGGGGTTGAGGAGCTGTGGATAGATGGAAGGTCATGGACGGCAGATGAAAAAACAGCTGGGTTGATATTACTAATTTTTCTAAAGGTGATATTACGAGAGATACAGGTTTTGGAAGCGGTTATGTTTGCATCAAAAGAAATAAACATATGATCAGACTGGGGAAACAATGTGGCTTTACAATGGGTGGGGGTAATGCCAGAACAACAGACCAAATCCAGGATCATCAGCAACTGAACAAAAATTATAATGAAAATAGTAATAATAATAACCGGTGAGCAGCGGCAGCCAAGCGCGCCAACGTTCACTCGACCGGAAGTCCAATATCTCCTGTGAATATTGATCGTATAGACGTCTGTGAGGAAAATCTTCATCTCTGAGCTCAGTAAACACTTTCCTGATGAGTTTATGGTCTCAGTCGCTGGTTTCAGGTCTTAAGAAATAAAACGAGTTCATTTTGGAAATGATGATGTCATTAGAGACACAAAGCAGCAGATTCGGGACAAGCTGTGCGCTCGTTAACACAAAGCTGATGTTTGTTAGGACGCTTCCTGGAGATGCACATGTACATGACGTCGGCGCTCAGCAAGAACGACATGAAGGCCATCGGCCTGCAGATGGCGCTCGACCTTCTGGCCAAGAAGGAGAAGAGAGACTCGATCACTGGACTGAGGACCAGAACCCAGCCGGGCCGACCCGAGTGGGGGAAGGTGAGGCGTTGCGTTGGTTTAACTTGGTCTTCTTCTTTTCTGTTATTGGTATTTTTCAAGGAGAGTTTGGGACCCTTCCTGAATAGTTTTGGAAGGTTTTGGTAGAGTGTCCTCTTTGGGTGACATGAGATCCTGGACCTGATAAAGTAACGTTGGGCTAAATCAGACAGGCTCAACACGGCGAAAATGTTTTGGCTTTAAATAAAGGCTACAAACAGGAAACAGCGTCCATGGACATCTGCTTCTCGGGGGGACATTCGCACCAGACTCTGTCAGGAGTCACCACACATGAGTTCATCACAAATTCGGAAAGTTCTCCTTAAAATTAAAAGACTGAAAAATTTAGCAATGAAGGGGTCTTTAATTTTTGAAGCATCATTTGATGTTTGCTATCTCTGAGGTTTCAGGCTGCCATGGATGGCCATTTAAAACATTTAAGGTCCTGGATGTTAGTTCCTAAGGAAACTACTTCTTCTGGAGTTTATTTTATTGAAGCAGAGGGGAGACCGAGACATGATGGTTCTCCAATAGTGGTTTAGTTTTATCAATCGAGGAGCGTCAGTGTGTTTTGCAGTATCAGCTCCTAATAAAATACTCTGTGTGTTTCAGGTGTTTCAGAAGGTGTCTGAGGAGAACAAAGGGAAGGTACATGTGTTTTACTGCGGCGCTCCCGCTCTGGCCAAAGTCATCAAAGCTCAGTGTGAACACTTCGGCTTCAACTTCTACAAGGAGAACTTCTGAGGAGGTCATGGGCCGTCAGCACACACCTGCAGCTGTGTGTGTGTGCGTGTATCGCTGATGTGGTGGAGACATTAATCATTTTATGTGTTCACATTTTGTTGGACCCGCCTCCTTTTTGGGGTGTGACGTACAGAGTATGGGGCTTGGTTGAAAGTGACCTATCGTGAGAGCAGCTTCGCATGATTTACAGCTCAAAATAATCCTTCTTTATCTGAAACTGGCCCTGGGAACTTCCTTTCAAAGTGGAATAAAGACAATTTGTGTTGTATTTGTATTTGTTGTAACTTCTGCTGCCCTCTTGGGGAAAAAAAGAGACCTGGTCTCTCAGTGAGACTTTTCCCTGCACAGGTTAGAGAAATATCCCAGTAATGTTTATGGACCTTATGGGTTTGTATGGAAGCTTGTTTCTACTACTGGAAAAAGAAAGTGCCACCCACGAGTAAACAAAGTTAACAAAAAAAATGCTATTTTTAAAAACTTTTCTCTGAGTGATTCTTATGAAAAGTTTGACTTCTTAATTTGAAATGTTAGGATACTAAACCTAAATTTGGACTTTTTCACAAAAATACTTGTGTATGGCACATCTTTATTTAATAATAAAATCTAATCTTCTTTGTTATTTTACTTATTTTCGATTTTAATAATTACTGTGTCTGATCCATCTGTGGCAGGTTATCGTGTTAATGATGTTTATGTGTATGAACTGTCCAAATAAAAACAAATAAATAAACATTTCTGATCTCTTTAATAAAAGCAACTGTTTCCAGGCTTTCTAATCGATGTCAGAGCTGCTTCCTGCTGCCCAACAATAAATGATGGGACTCCAGTGCTTGAATTACCCTCACAATAAAGCGTGAAACCGCCTTTCTTGAAAACAGTTTCTTTGCTGGCTTCGTTTCCGGGCAGCGGCATTAAACCCCTGGCGCAGGTGAGCAGACTCTTTCGTGATCGACGATTTTGTATCTGGGCTCTGTTGGTAGGTCTGAGTATGTGGCTAGCGAGCAGCTAGCAGGTTACGCAGTAGCAGTTTGACGTCGGGCAGCCTCTTTAAAATCGGACCAATGCCTTAGAAAAGCTTCTCTGTTCGCCCCCGTCTTGTAATACGAGCGCTGCCCGTTGAGGCCAGCGGTCGGTGCTCGGTAGAAGATCGGGATAAAGCGGAGGATCTTAGCGTACCGGCGCTCGTTGGTCTCCGTTTTGGCCGAGCTAGCAGAGCTAGCTGTTCAGTAGCTCGTAGCGCCGCAATGGATCCATAAAGGAAGGTAGGCCCGGCTCACAGCAGCAGCCTCTCATTCACGCCCTGTTTGCTCTCTGAATGGACTCCGGGCGGGTTAAAGTGTTGGATCTGTGGGCTCGGTTCGGCACGACGCTGCCTGGGAGCTACATGTAGGCGCTGAGGGGCTCCTCGGACGGTTCCGATCAGCTGAGGTCCACTCTTAGGTTCTGCTCGCTTCACCGCGGCTCTGGTTCCGTGAGCACAGCGGGGGTGTGAGGCTTTGTGCCGGCTGGAGGCCCTCAGGCTCACAGCCAGCTGTGTGAAGCTGAAACATTTCTGTATTTTTATCATTTGACTCGGACTGTGACAGGTGTGTTCACGCTGATGACGTTTCTGCCTCCGAACCTCTTTATTTCAGGTTCACGCGCCTCAGCTCTGGGTTAGGCTCACCTGAGGAACCAGAACAGCCTCACCTGGCAAATTACAAAGTGATGACGTTAAATCACCGGGTCTGTGGGTCTCCAGACCCTGTACAGACGAAACAAACAGCCTGACTAAGCTCATGTAAAAAACAAAAACAGCTGTTTGTTCCAAAGCAGATGTTTGTAGAGACTGAGCACAGCTGGTATCAGTCTGCACATTACTCTTCATGAGAGGAGCACAGTGACACACGGAGACAGACTCCCTCAGAACTGAAACTGTGAAGTGTTGTGTGTCTCAGAGTACAAATACTGTGATAATTACTGCGCCAACAGTATCTGTAACAGGATAATATTTAGATCAAGTGGCTGGTACATAAAAAGTGGGATGAAAAAAGACGAGGGTAGTGGGAGGCTGGGAAAGACTTACAGTGAGCTGTATGAGAGGCTGGGCACGGAGGATGGAGATGGAAAGGATGCGCAGCAGGTTGGAGTAATTAAGGACAGAGATGCAGACTACTAATGACTGAAAAGACTGTACAGCAATGATGGAAGTGGTACGTGGAATGGATGAAAGCTAGTTGGTGAACCAGGAAGTGCAGAGGACTAGTGAGGAGGAGGGGAAAGGTGGTTGGTCCTAATGACATACCTGTGCAGGTGTGGAGATATCCAGGAGAGCGGGCAGGCTGTGGTCCTGAAGAACAGGCCGAGCTGTAGTAACTGCAGAGGGATGAAGATGTGAGACAGAGATGTTGAAGCTGGGCAAGAAGAGAGCTGATGATCAGTGAGCAGCAGCTTCATGCTCCACAGACGTGAAGTTTGCTTTGAGTGTTGATGGAAAGTTTAGAGAAGGTCACTGTGGTGCACGAGGACACACCTGAGGGCGGTGCGGGGCACGTGTGCGCTCGGAGAGACAGATGTGTTGAAGGTGGGGGTGGGATTACGTCAGGGATCTGCTCTGAGCTTCTTCCTGTTTGCAGTGGTGCTGCACAGGCTGCCAGGAGGAGCAGGTGGAGGTATGCTCTGAAGGTGGTGGAAGGAGCCGAGGTCATGAGGGTTTAAGTTTGGTCGACCCTCCAAAGAGAGTGTGGGTGGAGATGTGTGACAGAAGGGTAGCAGCAACAGTGAAAGGTTCAAAGGTGAGGAAGCAGCAGAAGTCTCCAGCTTCCTGTCGGGGCTCGGCACGTTCCTCTTGTCAGTAGTGTAGTCTAAGACTTTACGTCATAATGTTGTAGGTGGCGCTGTGGAGCGTGTGACGCCATGAAATACGAGGTTTGAGCAGTCCTGAGCCGAGTGTTGGTGAAAATCACACATGGTTAGATTTAAATGATCTCCACCGGGTGGTGATGCTGACGGCGCTGTGACCTCCCTCGTCCTGCAGCTGCGCGCACGCCATTTGGGTCTAAGTGGTTTTAAATGGAAGCTCAGCTTCAGCGTCGTCAGTAAATGTGTTTGCAGCATCTGTTCCAGCTGCAGGCGACCAGTGAAACCAGTGAAACCAGTGAAACCTTCCCAGCTGCTGAGAGACGACTCTGTGTTCTGACAGTAAACTGATCTTTACTGAAGCTCGGCTGATGAACATTTAATGGTGCGACCTTCAGCCGTCATCGCTGCTCTTATCAGTTTAATATAGTTTTAATACGGCGAGTGATGGATTGAGATCAGGCAGCTGATAAATCTGTGTTTGTGTGTGACTGGCTCTCTCCTGTTTCTGAGTAAATAAACCTTTAAGGCCAAATTATTAACAATTTGTTATCATAATTTTGGTGAATTTGATGAAAACCAGCTGACTTCAGACTAACAGCCGCTCAGTGAAACACAGCAGCTGATGATCATTCCTGCCCAAAGCCCGCCCCCTCGCTCTCCTGGCCTCGACTTCGCGCCGCAGCGTCATAGTAACCGTTTCTTTCAGCTCGATTTATTTCAGGTTGTTTTTCTCAGCCCAGACTCTGCATGGCGTCGGATTGGCAGCAGCGGGAGTGAGCAGCCAATCAGCCGAGGACACCGGTAGCATCATGGCGTCTCGTCAGAGGAACTCGGTCCGGATCCTGTCCAGCCGGGAGCGCGGCTCGCAGATCTTTGGCTCGCAGCGCCTCCTGCAGCTCCTGGTGGAGGAGAAAGTCCGCTGGATGAAATGGCAGAGTCAGGCAAGTTTCAGCTTCTTCTCTCCTCTAAGAACCAAACCGTTTTCAGACAGCGCCCCCTACAGCCTGCTCCCAAATGACATGCTAATAATTTAGCTTTTATTGCTCAGGCTTTCTGATGACTGTGTCTTCCTCCTGTTTGTGCGGTGACGCACTCATCAGTGCTTTGCAGATAAGAATCATCGTTAAAAATGTGTCACAATCAGTTTTTATCAACTTTGTTTTTCCTTGCGTTTTCCCAGCAGCTGCTGGGATGTATGTGGCTGAGTTTAACACCAGGCCTGCCTACCAGCTTTGGCCACAGTGGGACAAATACGCCCGTCTGAGGCGCTTCTGCTGCACAGTAGAGAAGTGAGAGCTGTGGGGGTCGGAGCGTCGTGGGGAGGAACTGAAAACAAAATCGTCCAGTTCCAGCCCGCAGGGCTCAGGAGGGCGTTGTTGGGGAGCGGTCGGATTGTTGGCAGCAGGCGGCGTTGCTGATGTGTTGGAGTGTGTGCTTATGAGCGCTTCCCACTGAGTGTGAATGTTTGTGTCTCCAACAGAAGGTGGAGCTGCCGGACAGCCCTCGCTCAACGTTCCTGCTGGCCTTCAGCCCTGACAGGTGAGTCAAGTCACAGCACAGGTGGAGGCGGAGACTCCGTCAGTACTGGGTCTTTTTACCAGAGTATTATCGATGTAGTGTTTAATCAGGAGACTTTACCAAACAGACGTAAGAACAGAAAAGAGCTGAAGTGTAGCTGAGTTTGAGGTGCTGATACTGCAGTAAAGTTTCAGCTGGGCCTTTCAGAGGAAACGTTGTGTCTGCAGGACCCTCATGGCGTCGACCCACGTCAACCACAACATTTACATAACAGAGGTGAAGACTGGAAAGTGCCTCCATTCCTTAGTGGGCCACCGTAGAACCCCCTGGTGTGTGACCTTTCACCCCACAATTCCTGGCCTGGTGGCCTCTGGGTGCCTTGATGGCGAAGTCCGGATCTGGGACCTGCATGTGAGTACCCCCCCCCCCCCCCCCCCCCCCCCCCAAACATTGTACAGCAGTGCAGGGTGCTAAATGCTGTCATGTCAGCCTGTTGATGAGGACATGAAGTCGGTGTTTCTGTTCTCGCTCCCGTCTGCGCAGCGGGACATCAGAGTAGGGCGGGGCTATATCATACGTTCACGGTAACGCCGGTGTAACGTTGGGCAACGATAGGAAAATGAAACATGGCGACAGAATATGGGTAAAACGCACATGCACAGTGCCTTTGTTTTGGCGGCGACGGAGAATAAGAAGAGTGAAAGTGGATCGTTGAATGAAACGATGAACCAGAACTGGTTTGTAAAAATGCTGCAGCTTCACTGGTGTGGAACTGGTTTAGCTTTCGTCAGATACACAACAAAGCACTATTTTTGGTAGCGCATGCTAGCGGGCCGTCGTTATTACCGTGTTGTTTGGAAAATACGGCACTTAAAATCCTTTGATTTTTCTGAGAGTCGACAGAGCCCCTTATAATCCCGTGTGCCTTATGTATGAACTCTGGTTGTGTTTACTGACCTCGAGGCGATTTTATGTGCACGGCGCTCGAAAATCTGTCAAATGTTTCAGTACGACTTTGCTAAGCTACGAAGCCGCACCGCTTGATGGATTGTTGGAGCATTACGGCTATCGTAGGCGGAGCCTCGCGGAGTGATACGTACTGTGCTTCAACATAATATTACCGTATTGTGTGTGTTTAACCTCTTTTTAAGTTTTGTGGATATTATACATGGTTATGCTGAGGATATGTCGGCCAGTTTCCACTGGAAATGCCTTTTAGTTAAACTGTCAGCGAGGAATTTGCATTTGCACTGTTAAATTTTTATACAACTTTAATGCACATAAAAAACAGCTGCTTGTTTAAGTGAAAATACATTGATGGGTTTTTGCACTAATAAAGTTGTGGAGTTGTAAAGTATTTAGTCTCGTGTCAGTTATATCATCAGTTATGTCGTTATCGCAGATTTTCAGATGTATGTGGTGATAAATATTTTTGGTCATATCTGCTCCACATCAGACGGTAACTGTAACTGCTCTGCAGGGCGGGAGTGAGAGCTGGTTCACCGAGAGCAACGTCGCCATCGCCTCCCTGGCCTTCCACCCAACTGCTCAGCTGCTCCTGATCGCCACCAACAATGAGCTCCACTTCTGGGACTGGAGCCGCCCCGAGCCCTTCGCCGTGGTGAAAACGGGCAGCGACACGGAGAGAGTGCGGTGGGTTAAACACGGCCGCTGGTCAGAGGTCGAGTCTGAGCGCGTGCATGACGTGACAGTAATAACAGAGCGTGCTGCTGTTACGTTTTTATTAACATGTCGCTGGAGGTGTTTTCATCGACTTCTTCTCTGTGTCTGTCAGGTTGGTGCGCTTCGACCCTCTCGGTCACAACCTGCTCACGGCGATCGTGAATCCATCCAATCAGCAGGTACGACGATGATCTGAAGCCATTTCTTAGCGAGGTAGCGTCATGTTTGAGGATGACAGCCATGTTTCACCTCAGCTGCACGCCTCACCAAGAGAGCGAGTAATGCATGTAAACAAACATCACGCTGTCATGGACCTGAGGGCGTGCCGAGCACCGAGAGGTCTCGCTCAGAGGCGGAGCTAGCACCGACAGTTTTCCTGTCTCTGTGTTATGATTGGTTGGTTTTTCTGGGAGGTGACTGCAGATGCGTTGCTGAGGATGACATCACCACAGCAGGTTTTGGGTGACAAGTAGACGAGGTCGTCCCGTCCCCGCCGTTTAACCTGATCAGGTGTTTTCTTCTTCTCTGCCTCCTTTAGGGCGAGGAGGACTCGGAGGTTCCCATGGACAGCGTTGAGATGCCTCACTTCCGTCAGCGCTCCTTCCTGCCTTCCCAGCCGGTTCGCCGCACGCCCATCCTCCACAACTTCCTCCACATCCTGTCGTCCCGCTCGCCTGGGGCTCAGGCCGGAGGCGAGCAGCCGCGGCCTCTCGGGGAAAGTGGAAGTAACATGGCGGAGTCTCCCAGCATCCCTTTGGCCCAGTACCCCAGCTCGGAGCGCGGCCCGCCCCTGCCCGGCTGCACCCAGCACCTGGGCATGGTGTGCATGTGCAGTCGCTGCTCCATCAGTCGAACGGCGCCCCCGCCAGACGGAGCCTCTGTGCCTCCGCCCGATCCACGGGCATCATCGGACTCACTCCAGCCTCCCCCGGCCTCCACCTTCTCCTCAGCTCGCACTGAGCCCAGACAGCCCTCGGAGCGAACCTCCGCCTTTACCTCCGTCTACTACAGCGCCGGCGCTTCTCTTAACCCCGCCCCTCCGGGCGGCCACGAGCCGCACTCCACGCCCAGACCGGCACCCGACTGGACTCGCAACCTGCTGAGTGTGAGGGAGGGGGGGATCAATCCTGGCATGCTGCCTCCCAGAACCTCCGCCTCCTCCTCCATCAGCCTTCTGTCTGTGCTCCGCCAGCAGGAGGGCTCCTCCCACTCCCCCGTCTACACCTCCGCCACCGAGGGGCGGGGTTTCCCCCAGCAGGGAGAGCCCGGAGCCCGGGATACCGCCAGCACGAGCAGTGGGCATCACCCGTTCTGGGACAGCGCCCGCGGTAACACGGCCTCCTTCCGCAACGTGCTGCAGTGCAACCTGAGCCGCTACTTCCTGGAGATCGGCCCCATCGACATGGAGCCGGCGCTGGGCGGCGCCATGGCCGACGGCGGCCAGGAGCAGAGTCAGGAACTGCTCAACAACAACATGGACCCGGACCGGCCCGGGCCTTCCTCATCCTCCTCCTCCTCCACCCCCACCATCATCCACTACCAGCCTCCCCTCCCCCCGCCCCCCAGCTCCCACAGCCTGGAGAACAACGTCCCTCCCCCTGCCTCCCGAGGTCACCTGAACCGCTGCCGGGCCTGCCACAACCTGCTCACCTTCAACCACGACTCCCAGCGCTGGGAGCGCAAGACCTCCTCCGCCTCCACCTCCATGCTGGAGCCCCCCTCGTCCTCCTCTGCTTCGTTTCCCTCCCCTTCCTCTCACTGGCAGCCCGATGAGGCCAGGAGGATGCTGGAAGTCCAAACGCAGGAGAGGAGGGCGCCTCCTGAGTCCAGCGAGCAGCCGCCTCCCCCAGCAGCAACAGTGGGAGGAACAGGAGTGGCCTTCCCCATTGCCCCGTCCTCCACCCAGCCCGGGGAGCAGACGGTGGGCCTGGTGTACAACCAGGACACGGCGCAGTGGGAGAGGGTGTACCGGCAGGCTGCGTCAGGCCGGCCGGCGGAGCCACCGGAGGCCTTAAGCCAAGAAATGCCCGTTGACCCCCCAGACGAGGACTCCCTCAGGAGGTACGTCACCTTTTCTTTTCACCATCGCAGCTTTGAGGTCAGATTCTGGTCCCTCCATCAGACCGTCGCTCCTAAACAAGCCTCTTGTTTTACTCGTGAACTCGCCAGCAGAGTGTTTGCTGAGCTCAGCCCCCTGCTGGGCTTTAGGGGGAATGCAGGTTTAAGCAGCACTGTGAGGGTGACTGTTGTCTGCTTGATATCACACAGCTGAGCATGAAAGCAGTGCTTATAATCAGCTACCATCTGTGTCTCAAACACTGAGCGCGCTCTGTGTGTTTCTCGCCCAGGCGGCTGCTGGAATCCTCTCTCCTGTCACTGTCTCGCTACGACATGTCCGGCTCCAGAGACCACCCCATCTACCCCGACCCAGCCAGGTACCGAAGCACCGCCGTGGACCTCGAGTCCAGGTTCAATATGGGCTTTGATTTAACTCTCCCAGGCCAGCTTGGCATGAGTTCAGAATAATCCTCCTTTATCTCGCACTGGGCCACATTAGAGGTGTCTGCTCTCTGTGACATCACACAGATCTAAACGTAGAAAAAGCTGCTGACACGCGTTGAGCTCATTAAACTAGTTCTTAAAAATGTGAACGCCCACCAGTGGAATGAACGCTGCAGCAGGGGTTAAATGTGAGTGGCTGCACACGCTTGTGTTTCTGGGTAAATGATGGACAAAGCCGAGGTCGCTGGGTTTGCCTCTGTGGAGGTCAGAGTTTGAGAGGTTTCTGCAGACACTTGCTGATAAAGCGTTTTTGCCCTCTGCTGTGCAGGCTTTCTCCAGCAGCTTACTACGCTCAGAGGATGATCCAGTATCTGTCGAGGCGCGACAGCATTCGCCAGCGCTCGCTCCGGTACCAGCAGAACCGGCTGCGGGCCATGTCGTCCTCCTCGTCGGACAGCCCGGCCAGCAACCCGCCCGGCTCCATGGACAGTGGCGACGTGGACTTTGAGGATCTCGAGTAAGTTTCGGTCGCCTTCCTCTCATGGTTCACACAGCACACTGACCTGAGCCGGTCTTATCCTGTCAGCGCAGCGGCTGCAGTGACAGGCGAGGAGAGGGTTAGCTCGTTGGGTTAGCTCGTTGGGTTAGCTCGTTAGGTTGGCTCGTTAGGTTGGCTCGTTAGGTTGGCTCGTTAGCTTAGCTCGTTGGGTTAGCTCGTTAGCTTAGCTCGTTAGGTTGGCTTGTTAGCTTAGCTCGTTAGGTTGGCTCGTTGGGTTAGCTCGTTAGGTTGGCTCGTTAGGTTGGCTCGTTAGGTTGGCTCGTTAGGTTGGCTCGTTAGCTTAGCTCGTTGGGTTAGCTCGTTAGCTTAGCTCGTTAGGTTGGCTTGTTAGCTTAGCTCGTTAGGTTGGCTCGTTAGCTTGGCTCGTTGGGTTAGCTCGTTGGGTTGGCTCGTTAGGTTGGCTCGTTGGGTTAGCTCGTTGGGTTGGCTCGTTGGGTTAGCTCGTTAGGTTGGCTCGTTAGCTTAGCTCGTTAGCTTGGCTCGTTAGGTTAGATCGTTAGGTTGGCTCGTTAGCTTAGCTCGTTAGGTTGGCTCGTTAGGTTAGGGGGTTGGGTTGGCTCGTTGGGTTGGCTCGTTTCGAGTAAAACTAATCCGAAGTTTATTCTGTTCACTGAGACGTTTTCAGTGGGAGAAACCTTTCATCACTCGTCCAGGTGACTGCAGGTTTCAACCTTATTTGCACAAAGACTGAAACTAACGCCACAGACTAACAACAGGCTGTGAGGTCAGTTTATGATCACTGATCAATAACCATGAGTCCCATTCTCAGAGAGTTGAATGGCTGCAATCACAGCATGTAAGATGGTGACAGATGTACCTTTAGGCCCCTCCTCCATTCAGAGATGGTCTTTCCCTTTTCACTCAAACCAGCGTTCCTCCCTGTCCAGGATGTGACATCATCATCATTAAGGCGTGGCCACGGGCCCTTGGCTCTGGTGGATTATTGAGCGTGCATTAGGAGGAGTGGTTAAAACTGTGTAGCGGCACACGGCGGTCCATCATCGAAGATTAGAAAATGAATCGGGACAAAACACTGTTCAGGAGTCCGTTCAGGAATTTGCCTCAGATGTTTAAAATCGCTGAAATCAGACGTGAGCTCGTAAGTTATCGTCACTATTTTACCTGCCGTCAGGTAGGCGGGTCCACAGACGGCGTTTGTTCCCCGCCGTCGTATTTTGGCTCTGAGCTGTCCTGTAGAGACGCAGCGTGCAGCCCTGATGTCGTTGACTCGAGTCCTCGTGTTTCCATCCCAGCCTCTCCCGTGGTGGGCGGGGCTCTTTTCACCGCGCTGTAGATATGTTTGCGTGCAGCGTCTCTCAGCTGCCCTCTTATTGGCCACAGCTAAATTCAGTTGTTTTCAAAAGAGAGGCTGAATTTAATTTTGTTTAATCAAAACCAATCTGACAGACCCGCGAAGACTGGAAACTGGCGATGCCCGGCGGGCTCAGATCATGTGATTACAGCGATGAATGACATCACCGCAGTAACGAGTTTCGATGCGTGCGAACGCTGGTTGAGTCGCGGTTGTTGTTCAGTCCTTCTCTTTGTTTCTGCAGCGATAACAGTGACAGAACGCGACACCGGACGCCTCGAAACGCCAGGATGTCTGCGCCCTCGCTGGGCCGCTTTGTCCCTCGGTGAGTTGGCTCCGAACACGCCGCTGAACCGGGTAAACTCGCGCTCGCCGCTTTGGTTCTCATTCCTGTTTGTCATCCTGCAGCCGATTCCTCCTGCCCGAGTACCTGCCCTACGCCGGGATCTTCCACGAGCGAGGGCAGCCCGGGCTCGCCACACACTCCTCTGTCAACAGGGTGCTCGCAGGTATGCGCACACACACACACACGCCTTTATTTGAAAAGAAGGCGGCTCATGTCCGACCTCCGTCAGGACACGGTGACCACAAAGTTGTTTGTTTTCTTCAAATGGAGATGTGGGTTACTGAGCGTGCCCAGTGACGCCGTTTCCTGTCCTCCACAGGGGCGTCGATCGGGGACGGTCAGTCTGCGGTCGCCAGCAACATCGCCAACACCACGTACCGCCTGCAGTGGTGGGACTTCACCAAGTTTGACCTTCCTGAGATCAGCAATGGTACGAGCGCGAGGCCGAGGGTTTGAACTTTATACTTTAAGTTCCTGCTCAGCCCGGTTTGGAGGGGTTAAAGGTCACTCTGATGGGGTTTAACAAACAGTCCGCTCTGAGTCTGAACGCCTCACAGACTCCCTCTCTCTGCCCCCCCCTCCCTCTCTCTCTGCCCCCCCCCCAGCCTCAGTCAACGTTCTGGTGCCAAACTGTAAAATCTACAACGATGCCAGCTGTGACATCTCTGCGGACGGGCAGCTGCTGGCGGTTTTCATTCCCAGCAGCCAGCGCGGTTTCCCAGACGAGGGCATCCTGGCCATCTACTCACTCGCCCCCCATAACCTGGGAGAGATGCTGTACACCAAGCGATTCGGTACGTCCTCACAGAGACGGCGTCTCTCTGTCACACAGGTTTGTAGGATGGTGACGATGACGGCGGTGTTTTCTCCCTCAGGTCCAAACGCCATCTCCGTCAGCTTGTCTCCGATGGGCTGTTACGTGATGGTGGGCCTGGCCTCCCGCAGGATCCTGCTGCATCCCACCACTGACCACATGGTGGCGCAAGTCTTCCGCCTGCAGCAGCCGCACGGAGGAGAGACGTCCATCAGGGTGAGAGGGGCCTCGGATTTATTTGATAGAAAAAACAGAGATCAGGTTTGTTTTAGAGGACAAATCTAAAAACTGTCAGGTCAGCGGGCAGTAAACGATGATGATGTCAGACCAGTTGAAGAGTTTGTGTGAAATCAGATTTTTTTAAGGGAATTTTTCCTCCACATGCATGAAAACTCACCAAGCCTTCATGTTTCACTGTAAAAGGCTGCTGGGTGTGAGTCTGATAACCTGAGAAGGATTTAGAAATTGGGACCAGAGGCGAGTTTGAATCTCAGTCAAGGTCAGAGGTAGGGGTGGGCGATAGAAACGATATAAATTTGGCCAACGATAGAGATTTTGACTATATCGCTCTATCACGATAGCGCATGTTGATGATGTCATCAAGCTGCGCCTGTTTTGGTCGAAAGCATCGCAGCGGCTACCACCATTATCATCTGCAAATTATGGCGACAGTCACAGTAAAGAGATGAAGCACTTTTGAAATATGGAGAAAGCCAAAAACTGCACTTCCTCCACTTCCGTAACATTGATTCATTAATGCTGAATTCTCTGCAGCTGCTCTGTTCCCATGTTGTTGCAGTATATTAATAACTAACCTCGTATTGTGGATGAATGATCTCAGTTGTTCTCCTGACTGAAGTTTGGCCCGTGTATAGCATCCTGCTATGCGATTGCATTTGTCCCTGACCACCAGAATCCCTCACGTTAACTTTTATCAGTGGAAAAAAAAAGTTGGCGTTCATCCTCCAGCTTCACTGTGCTAATGTTATGCTAACATAGCTGTGTAGCTAGCAATCACGTAGCACATCATTATATACCAGGTAGCCCAACTTCAGTAACCCTGCAAACGTCACTGCTGTTTAGTTTTCTGTCTTCATTTATGTTGGAAGTGACAACAGAGCTGTACGTTTGAATTAGTTTCAAAAATCTCTCAGTCAGAACATGGTATGAAATGTTTAGGTGTAAACTAGCGAGCTAACTTCCTGTTAACTTCTAACTCCGTTAAATTTAATAACTTCTGTTTTCATGGATGTTAAACTTAATTGTTACACCTGGTAAAGCAGCAATGCTGCAGTGCCAATGTTGTAGAGCCATTTTTGGGAGCATTTCAAGTTGCTATACATCAATACAACCATTACAGCCTAGATTTTAATAATATGTCTGCATTAAGTGCACAGTAATTACATAAATTGCAAAAAAGTGCAATAAACTACAAAAAAATTGAAAATCGTTTTTGTTTTTTTAACATATATTTCTAGTTAGAGAAATTTAAGAGGCTTATCCCTCAAAACTGTAAATACAAAAAAGTTGCACAAAATAGTTTCCCACCACAGGAAATTTATTTTGAGTGTCTTCATAGTTTTATTTTTGAAATACACCAATTTTTATACACTGCAGGAAAAACGAAAATAAATATTATAATGCAAATGTGCAAAAAAGCAGCATATGCATCAAAATAAACTATTTCCAGCAGTGCAATATGAGTCCTAAGCATCCCAGAAACCACACAGAAAGTCATAAAGTCAAAGATAACTTTTAAAAACACCAGTATAGGCTCATGAGGCTATATGGTAAAAAAAAAAAAAACAACTACATTTCCACGAAAATGACGTCACTTCCGGTTTCGGGCAGATAATGCCGGACATGCGATAGTTCGCGCTGACGTCTATTCCAACATAGGAAGTGTTACAAACAGCTGATCGGATCGGCAAAGTGTGTTTCTGGAATATTATGTTTTTGTTGCTGCAAGTGCTTTTATGCAGTTTTTGCAAAGTTATATGTGGAAGGAAACTGTGACCGAGGACAAGCTGATGGCATAAGATGTAAGTACAACTCCTCCGGTTTCATATGCAAAAGAAATTATTGTGCTAGCTCACGTGGTTGCAGAGCTACAAGGATTTAAAAATAGTTACACAAAACAGAGCGTGCCCACTTCGACCGGCTTTAAAGGGTTAAAGATGAAAGAATTTAGACCGTTTTTAACTCTCAGTGTTCGTTTGACTTTGGGACCTGAAGCAGACGGAGTTTAGGACCCAGATTACTCCGTGAAGCTCCTCACTACAGCAGCCGTAACGCTCCAACAATCCATCAAGCAGTGCAGCTTACCAAAGTTGTAATGAAACGTTTTTAACAGATTTCTGCCAAAATCGGTTCGAGGTCAGTAAGCACAACCAGAATTCATACATAAGGCACACTCTCGATTTTTGAGAAAATTAAAGGATTTTAAGTGTGGAAAATACGTTATACAGAAGAAAAGAATATATCGTGATATATATCGTTACCTCACATGCTTCAAATTATATCGCGATATGAATTTTAGGCCATATCGCCCAGCGCTAGTCAGAGGTCAACTTTTTAAAAAATCCTGAATAGTAAGTCGTACCGCCCACTGCCAGTGTTTCGTTATTGTCAGGTGAACATTCTCTAAAGTTGAGCACGCACAGAGAATGGGACGCTCCCCGCGCTGCAGCGTCCACGTTCCAGAAAACAAAAGTGAGTGCTGAGCTCGGATCCAGGACGAGCTCCACATCCCGTCGTTTAGGAAAAGCTGGTTTGACGCAGCTTTGCTGTGACATGTGCTTCAGCTGCGGTGTGTCTGTGTTTCAGATGGTGTTCAACGTGGTCTACCCCATGGCTCCGGACCAGAGGCGCCACGTCAGCATCAACTCTGCTCGCTGGCTGCCGGATCCAGGGATGGGACTGGCTTACGGAACCAACAAGGGAGACCTGGTGATCTGCCGGCCTGTGTGAGTCTGCAGACACCAAAACAAAGTCCCGCTAAGTCAGACATCTCAAAAACGCTGGTCAGGGATGGAGGTCGGCGTGCAGATTCAGGCTTCTGCAGCTGACTGTGCGAATGAGAAGCTGCAGACTGAGCGTGACGTTAAATAACCGTGCACGCCTGCTCTGAGCTCCCTCCCGTCTTCTGATCTGATTATCCTCAAACCGAGCAGGAAGACCATTAACTGGAGGAGCCCGATTAGTGTTTAATGCTGTTGTGTGAGTCCACGAAGCCCCGCCCCCTCCGTGAGGCTTCCTGAGTGCAAGTGAACTGACCAGCTTTGGTTTTGTGTGTGTGTAGGTTCTATCGAAGCGACGGCGAGAGCCCCAGCGAGTCGAGCAGCGAGCCACTGTTCAGCGTCAACAACAGCGGAACGAGCCGGAGCCGAGGCTCCGACAGGCCGGGGTGAGTTCAGCGCCTGCGGCGATGTTTGCAGTGGTTGTGGTCGGTGTCGCAGCTGACGGGCGCTCGGGTTATTTGACCCTTTAAAACCTGAAACGTGAAATCTTCACGTTTTGAGACAAAGTATATAAAAATCTATCAAATCTGCATGTAAATTCTAATTTGTTACTTAACCATATTTTTGTAATTCAGCCATTAAAACATTTATTTTGAGTCACACTGACGATGACGAAGCCTGAAAGCTCACAGAAACACATCACATACGATACGCTGGGCTTTGAGGGGTTAAAGCTGCATTTTCTACATTTGTTTGAAAATGGATTCAAAGCTTCGGCAGAAACTGAACCAGGTAAGAACAGCGTGGAGGTGGGGCTAAAAAGAAACGCACACAGCTCAAAGTCTCCTCACACCTCTCCGTCGATCGCTGCCCCCTGCTGGTGAGAGTTTATCGCTACGTGTCTGGATCTTTGAGTTTCTGATTGGCCTGTGATTCATTTTCAGGCCGAACCGCTCCGGCTGGAGGTTGGACAGAGACATGGGACTGATGAACGCCATCGGCCTGCAGCCCCGACACCCCACCCCTTCAGTGACATCGCAAGGAACCCAGACGCCAATCATCCAGCTGCAAAACGCTGAGACTCAAACTGAGAGGGAGCTGTCGGAGCCGAGCGCCTCGCAGCCCGCTCAGAGTACTGACACACACACAACCCCGTTCAACTATCTTAGTGAGGACCTTCATTGACATAATGGTTTCCCTAACCCTAACCATTAAAAATGAACGCCTAACCCCAAACATAACCATAACCTAACCATAACCTAACCATAACCTAACCATAACCTAACCATAACCTAACCATAACCTAACCATAACCTAACCATAACCTAACTGTGACCCTGACACTAAAACCACATTTTGAGTCTCAAAAATGCTTCAAGCTCGTGAGGACTTTGGTCCCCACGAGTATAGTAAACTACCAATTTCTGGTCCCCATGAAGATCTTAATACCGTCCACTGTAAGCAGAGGTGTGTGTGTGTTTGTGTGTGTGTGTGTGTGCATGTGGTCTCATCAGGTGTGTTTCTTCCCAGGTGTCCCTCCTGAAGCTCCGTCCACCAGTGGAGCGGCTCAGGCTCAGGTGGAGGCGTCTCAGAGCAGCCAAGCTCAGGAGGAAGTCCCAGCTGAAGCAGAGACCGGCACCTCCACCGCTGCTGGTACTCCACCCACTGACTTAACATGACATCATAATAACCTCTGTTACTGCCGCATCATCATCGTCGTTTCATTTCTGCCTCCATGTCCATCCTCAGTTTTTACCTCGACATTAGGGGTGCAACGATACTCTATCGATATTGAACCGTTCGATACAGTGCTTTCGGTTCGGTACGCATATGTATCAAACAATACAACATTTTTAATTTATTTTATCAACTTTCCTTCTGATGATGCTGTCTGTGTTGAGCGCTCAGTGGATCTGCGCTCGACAGTGCAGCCTAGGCGGAGTAGTCGAACGCAGATTCACTGAGCGCAGCGCAAGCTAGCAAGACAGAAGCTAAGCTCGTTGCAACATGGCAAATTGAACCTCCCCCACCCTCATTCAGATCTGGCGTTTGGAACTATTTTGGTCTTCATGTGACGTATGACCCTGAAGGTAAGTGAGTCATGGACCAAAGTAAAACAGTATGTTGGATGTGCCACGCAATGCTCAATTACATGGGTGGGAACTAGTGTGTTAGCGCAGTTAGCTCGTTAGCGCAGTTAGCTCGTTAGCGCAGTTAGCTCGTTAGCGCAGTTAGCTCGTTAGCGCAGTTAGCTCGTTAGCGCAGTTAGCTCGTTAACGGAGATTTGCCGTGTTGTGGCATTAACGTCATTTCAGATTAACGCTGACAGCACTAGTGGGAACACAATGAATATGACTGCACATTTACTCCAACATCATCCTAGTGCAAAGACAAGTGGAAGCAGACAAAAACAACAAGCACGCATGCTACAAACTTTACCCGAGTCATTTAGACAGCCGTTAGCACATGATTCTCCTTATGGGGACCTGATATGTTTAATATGCTGCTGAGAATATAGCCCAGAAGAAGCGTATAGTAGAGCTTTTATTTTGGAAAGAGACATTTCTCTGTAATAAACTCTCTTTTCCAAAGAGGAGGGATTCCTCCATCAGATTATTTTTATTACTTTGTTGTTTCAGCAACATTAAATTTTAAAACTGTACTTTTGAGTTAAAATATATATTTATAATTTTAATAAATGACAAATTAAAAAGGCATGAATATTTTTTTGTATCGAAAAAATATTGAACTATTTTGTGTATCGTTGCACCTCTACTCGAGATGTTTGTTTTGTTACAAATATTTATATCAAACATTTATGTTCTGTGTGTGTTTTGGATGAAATGTTGTTTGTATTTAAAGATTAATATTTATAAACAGACGACCTGAGGGGAGACATGATGATGATGATGATGATGATGATCACGCCGCCTCTCTCTCTTTGCTTCAGGAGAGTCTTCCGAGTTCGGGTCTGGCGAGGACGCTCTGGCACGAATCCGCCGGCTGATCGCTGAAGGCGGCATGACGGCGGTGGTCCAGCGGGAGCAGAGCACCACCATGGCCTCGATGGGCGGCTTTGGGAACAACATCATCGTCAGCCACCGCATCCACCGCGGCTCGCAGACGGGCGCCTCCAGGCCCACCGCCGAGCCCGTCGCCACAGCCCCCTCCGCCTCCGGTCCGCTCCTCGTCGCCTCGCAGCCCCAGTCCTACCTGCGCCCGGCGCCGCAGGCCAGCGAACAGCTCGCTCCCGTGTGGGCCCCGCCGCCGCCCACGCTCTCTCTGGCTGTGGACGTGGACGATGTGTTCGACGGCGGGCGGGCGGACGACAACTCCTTGCCGGGTCCCTCCTCCTCCTCCTCTCACAGCCCCCTCCCTGGCGGTGGAGGCCCCAACAGTTACCCCGGTGACCCATACAGCAGGTAGTCCTCCTATTGGCTGACGGTTAAGGGGGCTCCTCAAAGCCTTATCTCACAAAAATGGGTGCTGCTTCGACCCCACACAGGGTCTCCCACCTGGAAACGAAGGGACACAAAGACCTCCCCCCCTTCCCCTAGCCTTTCTGCTGAGCGGCGTTGGCGCTCGTGAACCCAGACCGAAGCTGGACGCCATCATTCCTCACAGGAGGAGCCCCTACTTGAACGGAGGCACGGAGCTCCTCCCCACCTGATTCTCTCCCAGCACGATGAAGGTCGAGGTTCCCGACGCGCTGCGCCTGGCGAGGAAGGGGTGGGGGTGTGGCTTCTTTCACATTTACTCCAACGTGCTGCGTTTGGTGCCATGTGACGTTACCTTAGATGTGAAATAGTGATTGAAGTGTTTGAACTCAGCACGCCGTGTTTGTGTCACTGCTGCGTGTGCCTGAGGCAGGACTCTGCACGGTGGCGTGGCGGCGAGCGATGACTGAACGCAAACGGAAGCTCCTGCATGTCTGAAATAATGCTGCAGCTCATCGAACACGTGTTGGTGTTTAAGGCTGAAAACGAGGAGAATCACTTCCTGTTAGGGCAACGAGGGGGCGGAGCTTCACCTGCTCTGACCCCTCCCCACCCTGCCAACCCCACCCAGCTGCACTACAGTGTGTTTGGTGCTAACCAAGGCGTGTGTGCATGTGTGTGCATGTGTGTGTGCATGTGTGTGTGTGTGTGTGTGTGTGTGTGTGTGTGTGTGTGTGTGTGTGTGTGTGTGCTCACTGAAACCACAGTTTGTCTGTTTTTCTTTGGGGGGGGGGGGGGGGGGTAGCTGAGTGTCTCTGCGTTTCCTGTCCGCCTCATCACGTTTGGATGTTTGCATCTCAGAGCGGCCTCAGGTCACGGTGAAGTTGCGAGGTGGGGTTTGCACGACATGTTTAGCCGGTGGGGGCGGGGTTTCACAGGGGCGTGGGGTTCTCTACGAGCTGGGTGAAAGGTCTGCGGGTTTCTCGTGGGCGCCGCACTGACCGACGCTCTAAATGTAGAAACCGTTCCAGGAAGCTGCAGCGTTGGTCCTCCGTGCAGGACCAACGCTGCAGTGTGAGCGCGCCGACCGCCAACTCCACGCTACGACGCCGGAGATCAATCGTCTCTGTAACGGTTTCATCCAAACTCGCCGATTGGTCGACATTCAGCCTGCGCGGTCACTTCCTGCTGTCACTGACCAGGTGATGAGAGGATTTATCATCATCATTATTATTATGACCTTTTTATTAAGGACGGAGAACTGCAGACTCTCTGTCGTCTTCTGTTCAACGACCAAAATAAAGTCCAAGACTTTTGTTTTCTTCCTTTTGGGGTTTTTTTGTGGGGGGGGGGAATAATGAGCCGAAGAGTCAAAATATGCTCGTCTGTGTGTGTGTGTGTGTGTGTGTGTGTGTGTGTGTGTGTGTGTGTGTGTGTGTGTGTGTGTGTGTGTGTGTGTGTGTGTGTGTGTGTGTGTGTGTCTGTGTGTCTGTGTGTGTCTGTGTGTGTCTGTGTGTGTCTGTGTGTGTGTGTCTGTGTGTGTCTGTGTGTGTCTGTGTGTGTCTGTGTGTGTGTGTGTGTGTTCCACTACAGGAGCTTGCTGTTGCTCGGTAACATCCAATCTAAACCCTCAGATTTCACTCAGTGTTCTTGGACAGCCTCTTAGTGACCTCACAGCAGCCGTGTTATTGGTCCAGAGGCCACGCCCCTAATAATGCAAACCCTTCTCCAATTAAGACAGGTGAGTTATAGAGCCCCGCCCCACAGGTGTTACAAAGGGGAAGTGATGTAGAGACCAGAACAGCTTGTCAGGCTGTAGACGTTAGGAGTGTGTGGGGCCTCTGCTGGACGTCAGAGGAACTGCAGGTGTGTGGACGTTGCTGCAGAGGACCGAGAACAGAACCCTGAGGAGCACCTCGAGCACTTACCGACACTTTAAATGTCGGGTCACCGAGCTCCTGTAGTGGAAGATGTCTGAGTGGACACACACACACACACACACACACACACACACACACACACACACACACACACACACACACACACACACACACACACACACACACACACACCTTTCCTCATCCTTCAAAATCCTGCAGAAGAAAACTTGAATTTTTGTGATCAAGCGCAACTTTTCCTTCCTGCAGCGTCCAGCTGTCCTTTTGTTTCCACATGTGCTTAAAGTTCATGTACTAATAGCATTTTAAGGTGGGGCTGTGGGTGGGGCTGTGGGTGGAGCTGTGGGATTCATGACTCTTTTTATTGAAGCTTTTACTCTGCAGGCGAGACTCTGAATGCTCCTCCTGGCTTTTTACTTGATCAGTGAACATTTTAGCGTGTGTGTGAGATCAGGGTGGGGGGGTGGATGTGCGCAGCGTGTGATCGGTACCTGTGTGTCAGAGTTTGTACAGCGCTAACGTGACTCTTTGCTTTGACTTTTAGATGTAATTAAAGAGCTTTGAGAGTTCCTCTGTGCTCCTGTTTCTTCACTGCATCACAAACACGCAGCAGACTCGTCATCCACCCATATTACACCACCCTAACTGAAAGCTGAACAACAAATGACAGATTTCATTTTTTCATTGTTACAGAAATAAACATTTTTGTTGTAGCGATGTCCGTCTGCAGCAGAACTTCATCTGTGCTTTCATTTGCTCACAGACTTGTTGCATCTTTATTGACTCGATGATTTAAGCCTTTGTTCGAAGCTCAGCTGATGTCTGCAGTGCCTTCATCTGCAACCTGTCAGCTTCATTTTTAAAACATGAAGTCCTGCAGTAACCACGAGGGCAGCTCTCCAGGTGAAACTGAGGCCTCACATCCGCCCTCGGCCTGAGGAGGAGCAGCGACCTCGCCGTGAGGCCTCAGGTTATGTTGCACGCAGGTGAGTCTGCAGGTGAGCTCTGCCTGGTGCTGGCTCATTCACCGAGGAGGACCGCAGAGCGCCCCCTGCTGTAGGCGTGTCTCCTGCAGGAGATGACCATATGAAGCAGATGTGGCGAGGTGACATCAGCTCGTCCTTAAACTAAACTGAAGGACGCCGTTTATTTGGACATTCTGATCATTTTTAGACATTTATCGTTCTTCCAGTTCTTTGAGCTCACTGAGCTTCACATGCAGCTGATTTCTGCACGCTCCAACTTCCTGTAACTCTGCTGGATTTCCACAATAAAGCATATTTCTGTTCTATGTTTCTATGAGTGTTTACAGGCTGCAGCATGTGTGGGTAGGTGGTAAAAATGCCGTCTTTGGGATTAGTTTTTCTTGATCTTATGAAGCCAAATTTCAAAAGCATAACACCACTTTCCAAAGAGCACACCCTGAGCTGTGACCACTACGCCCCTGCTTTACCACGTGAGTCAGACGTGCTGAGCCGTTCCTGTGGTCACTCAGAGGAGTTATTTTAGAGCCTCATGTCGGTGTGCACCTCCAGGCCGAGGAAGACGCCGCCACTTTGGCTCAAACAACGACGGATGGTGCGATCTGGCGCTGATGTTCCTTGAGCATGAAGTTCAGATCTCTTTAGAAGTCTCTCTGCGCTCTTTTGTTACCGTTCGGATTTTCCATCTCACTTTCCCTCCTGCGTCAGGCAGGCCGGCTACAGTCCCGTGGATCTGTAGTCACGGGAACATCCAGCTGCTTGGAGATGCTCTTATATCCTTCACCTTTAATCATCTTTGTCCAGGCCTGTTTCATGCTTTCATTTTTTAAATGATTCATTTGAAGCTTGGTTGAAAAGCAGAGTCTAACTTTCATTGGTGAAGATTAATAGAATTTTTATTTATTATTACTTTTGTCAGATTAAAGTTATTTCTGGAACCACCTTTGTCCACGTCTGTACCTTGGTTGCATTTTTTGTGTTCAATGTGTGCGACTTATTGTGTGTGCTGTCTGTGGCAGAGTTTGGTTTTCCAGCAGGGTGAATGGTTTTGAGTGTAGAGCTGCATTTGAACCTGATAACACGATGTTTGGGAAGTTGTGTGAGACGTTATGGATTTGTTTACTGTTTGGGGAATACGAGGCATCGTTTCAAGGAATGTGTTTAAGCACTGGAGGAAAACGGTAATAAAGCTGATCTGAGCGCAGCAGCGAGTGACTGAGCTCCTTATTAGTGTTTAAAATGATATCGTTATGAGGCGGAGGAGGAAACTTTTTGTCCACTTTAATGAGCTCTGCATAAATATTTGGAGGCTGGCTGAGAGTCCGGCTGCTGCTCGGAGGGTCGAGGAACTCTGAGATCTGTGACTGCAGCACATTTGTGTCAGAGCGGAGCTTAATCAGATAACACGGAGATAAAGAGATGATGTTAGGACTGTAATAAGCACTCTGACAGCGCTGGAGGTTTCCGTTTGCCTCTCTGTGCCTGCTGCAGTGTCTTCACTCACGGTAATGCTGGGAGGAAGATGAAGTTAAAACCCGTGTGGTGGTAACTGAAGCTGGGCTCATCTTCTCTAATGTGTCATTACATCCCACATCTGATGACGTCAGGACGGAGGCTGCATGTAAGCTGCTGCAGATGGACTGATGGACAGGCAGACAGCGGCGAGCAGCTCCAACATCCCCGATGAGCTGGACCGAACCTCTGAACGCAGCAACTTCTGCCAGGAAATCTGCTTTTATTTTGAAGGCTTAGACGTGTTTTTCAGTCAGCTTACTTTTACTAAGGTAATAACACAGACGTGCAGAAGCTGCAGCTCGAGCAGGTAGATGTCGATGTGAGTGTGACACAGCTGTGATTGTATCTGATCAGAGCTGCAGCGCATCGTTAGTTTG
The DNA here is from genome assembly GCF_056152115.1 of Neolamprologus brichardi. NCBI lineage: Eukaryota > Metazoa > Chordata > Actinopteri > Cichliformes > Cichlidae > Neolamprologus > Neolamprologus brichardi. The sequence goes on from NC_142110.1 coordinate 69,104,071, forward strand.
TCACGTTTATCTGTCGTTTGCACACGAATGCTCCTTTTGCACTTTTAAATCTTTCATGTCATCACAGGAGTTTCAACGTTTTGCATTAAATGTAACGAGATCTTTATAATAAGCTTCAAACATAAAATCCTGCACGAGGAGAACTTCGTATAAACTGTTTAGCTTCATCGTTTCTGTGTGAGCTGCAGTAAAACAGCTGTGAGGAAGAGGAAATCACTGATTCATTTTCAGGGCAAGTATACAAAGTTCTTCCTTTTAATTATATTAGTAAAAGTCATTAACATCCATTGATGACCGTTTGATGTTCGCTTCTTTGATTTGCTCTTCATCACTACATCAGGAAATCGTTGAGTTTCACACACGAGCTGCTTCAGTGATGATTTAAGCAACTTTTCTGTTTTAACACTTTTATTATTTTGTTATTTTCACTTTGATCTCGCTTCAGTTCAATAATTCTTCTTGTGTGTGAGTTTAGGAAACATGGACCCGACGCCTACTTTGCTCCGCCTCTCTGTCAACACCTCCCGTGAGCCTCCGCTCTCACCGCCATATCCGTACAGCACCGCTCAGCTGGTCCTCGTTGCCATGGTTACCACCTCCCTCAGCATCCTCACCGTTCTCGGCAACACTTTGGTGATCCTGTCCATCAAAGTGAACCGTCACCTGCAGATGGTCAACAACTACTTCCTGCTGAGCCTGGCGGTGGCCGACCTGATCGTCGGCCTGATCTCCATGAACGTGTACACGCTGTACAAGCTGCAGGGCCGCTGGCTGCTGGGCCCCGTGCTGTGTGACGCGTGGCTCGTCCTCGACTACGTGGCGAGCGGCGCCTCGGTCCTGAACCTGCTGCTCATCAGTCTGGATCGGTACTTTTGCCTGACGCGACCGCTCAGCTACCCAGTGCGGCGGACGGGCAGGATGGCGTGCCTGATGATTGCTGCCGCCTGGCTGCTTTCTTTCATTCTCTGGGCTCCCGCCATCCTGTCCTGGCAGACAGATAAGGGCGGGCGCGTCGTCCCTAACGATCAGTGTTACACCCGTCTACTTGTTAGCCCTGCTGTTACTATGGGGACGACTCTTCCCTCCTTTTACCTGCCGGCGATCATCATGATCGGCCTCTACAGCCGCCTGTCAGTCGCCAGCTACAGCCGAATGAGTGTGCTCATGCCACACCAGGGTGCTCTCAGGGCTTCCAGTCCCTCCTTAAAAGACTTCCTGCTGAGGCGGCGAGGCATGGCGACGAGTGACCCCTGCTCAGACCTGACCCCGAACCAGCTCCAGTCCTGCACGCCAAAGACCAGAAGGAAGAAGAAGACAGATGATACAGCGCAGGCCGAGAGTAGCTGGAGACGCTGGGTAAGGATGTTTCATCTGTTTACCGTCTCTAATGTTGTTGTCAGGGGGCGCTGTCACTTCCTGTTCACTCTCTCTGCGGCAGTGTTGCCAACTTAGCGACTTTGTCGCTATATTTAGCGAGTTTTCAGACCCCCTTAGCGACTTTTTTTTCTAAAAAGCGACCAGCGACAAATCTGGCGACTTCTGGTGTTATTGGAGACTTATTTATGACTTTTTGATGTGAAGCGCGTATCGCTCTTAATCTCAACAAGCAGCGGTGCTGCCATGGTCACCTCACCCGTGCCAAAGCGCTCACAGGCGGAGGATAGTCCTCCCCCAGCTGCTATCAGGGCAGCAGACGTTCACACCTGTGCGTCCAAACTGCAAATGAATCGCGCATCAGTGAAGCCGCTGCTCCGCACTGACTGTAACGCAGTCAGATCTTTTACTGTGATGCTGTTTTGTGGATCAGGTTTAAAACTACTTATAAACACACACACAGTAACTCCACCAGAGCGCCTATTTCGGGTCACTTCTGCCGGTCCAAGCCCGGGTAAAGGAGCAGGGTTGGAATTGTGACATTAAAAAAAACAATAATTGCTAAAAGATATAAATTATAAATGGATTTAAGACATTTTTTACTCACTTTATGTCTCTTCCACGATGTTATTTCTCTCTCCAACAACGTAGGTTACAATTACATTAGCATGACCAATTATGCTAATTAGGCGATGACGTCATTTAGCGACTTCTAGCAACTTTTATGATAGCCAATAGCGATTTTCCTTACTGAGGAGTTGGCAACACTGCTCTGCGGTAGAGTATCACTTCCTGTTCCTGGTCCAACACACAGTGGTGTTCTTGTAGCAGTTTATTAAAAAACGTATAGATAACTTCGCTTTTCGTATCTTCCCGCGCTTTACTCGCTGCGTCTTTAGGGTTTCGCTAGCTTAGCTTAGCTTAGCTTAGCTTAGCTCATAGCCAACTCGCTAGCAGTTTTCAGTTTTATTTGTCACATGCAAGTTAGCACAGGGTCAACATCGAGCAGCAGTCACTCAGCAGCATGGTACAGTAGAAAAAAATAAAAAATAAATAGAAAAATAGTAAAGAGCAAAATATTAATAAGATGTAGTAAAAGAAAAAAGAGATTTTCAGTTAACTGACTATATATATATATATATGCATATATAAATATATGTACACTAGTGATTAATAAAGAAAATCTTAAATGGGAATGTGAGGGGGGGGCAGATGGGATATTGCACAGGAATGAGCAGCAGAAAATTACAGTATTGCACTTTTTAAATATAAATATCAATAAAGTGAAGTGACCAGTGCAGATTAAACACTTGTGAAGCTGCAGCTTCTGAGTGTGTTGTGTGTGTGTAAGTGTTGTGTTTGAGGTGTCGTATGGTTGGTGGTAAAAACAGTTTTTAAGTATTGTAGTTGAGCAGACAGACTCCTGTAACGTCTGCCAGACGGTAACAAGGAGCTGATGTGCTGGGTGGTCCTTGATGATGCTGTGAGCTTTACGGAGGCATCGCTGGAGGTAAATGTCCTGAATGGCAGGAAGCCTCCAGTGATGTGCTCTGCTGCCTTCACCCTCTGTAGGGATTTACGGCTGCTGGCAGAGCAGCTTCGTACCAAACTGTGATGCAGCTCATCAGCTCTCGACTGCACACCTGCAGAAATTTGAGGCGATGTTGGCGTTCATGCCAAACTTCCTCAGCCTCCTCAGGAAGTAAAGCCGCTGGCGAGCTTTCCTGATAGCAGCGTCTGTGTGAGGGTCCAGGAGAAGTTGGTGATGTTGCAGCTTCAAAAGGAACTTGAAGCTGCTGACCCTTTCGACCTTGACACCGCTGATGTGGATGGGCTGGTGCTCCCATGGCATCGTTACCTGTCCTGCACCTTCCTGCACATTGTGTCACATGTTTAGTTAGAGGAGCAGTGACCTCGCTGCGAGGCTTCACATTATGATCATTGTTAGACATTTATCATTCTTCCAGTTGTTTCTTTGAGCTCACTGAGCCTTCACATGCAGCTCATTTCTGCACGCTCCAACTTCCTGTCACTCTGTTGCTGGAACACCTGGATTTCCACAATAAAGCATATTTCTGTTCTATGTTTCTATGAGTGTTTACAGGCTGCAGCATGTGTGGGTAGGCGGTAAAAATGCCTTTTTTGGCATTAATAAAGCTGATCTGAGCACAGCAGCGAGTGACCCTGAGCTCCTTATTAGTGTTTAAAATGATATCGTTATGAGGCGGAGGAGGAAACGCGGCTTTTTGTCCACTTTAATGAGCTCTGCATAAATATTTGGAGGCTGGCTGAGAGTCCGGCTGCTGCTCGGAGGGTCGAGGAACTCTGAGATCTGTGACTGCAGCACATTTGTGTCAGAGCGGAGCTTAATCAGATAACACGGAGGAAAAGAGATGATGTTAGGACTGTAAATAAGTGCTGGAGGTTTCTCCTCAGCCTCTCGATCTGGAGGCCAAGATTACTGAATTAGAGACTCGGCTTCCCACCCTTCACTCACCCGTAGCTAGCCAGGCCCTGTAGCCCGCTAGCTGTTGCCCGGCAGACCCCAAGCAGCTGGGGAAAGAGGGCGGCTGGGTAACGGTGAGGAGGAAGCGTAGTCCTAAACAGAAGCCCCAGGTACACCACCAACCCGTTCATGTGTCTAACCGTTTTTCCCCACTCGGTGACACACCCGCTGGGGGTCAAACTCTGGTAACTGGTGATTCTGTTCTCAGACATGTGAAGCTAGAGACACCGGCAACCATAGTCAATTGTCTTCCAGGGGCCAGAGCAGGCGACATTGAAGGAAATTTAAAACTGCTGGCTAAGGGTAAACGTAAATTCAGTAAAATCATAATTCACATCGGCAGTAATGACACCCAGTTACGCCAATCGGAGGTCACTAAAATCAATATCGAATCGTGTGCAACTTTGCCAAAACAATGTCGGACTCTGTAGTTTTCTCTGGTCATTTAAATGACTCTAAGATGACCTGCTCTCCCTCCCAAACATGGCTGTAGTCTAAAAGAGACTGGACAAAGAATGGAAAGAGAGCATGTGTCTACTCTATTGGCTCCTGTTCAATCCAAACACAGATTGGTTGTTGGGCGCCTGATGAAAAGAAGTGAAGGTGGCTTGTTTGTCTCCTCAGAAGCATCCTTCTGCTGTCAAACCCACCGCAGACGACGACCACAAGACTGACTCTGAAGACTCATCCAACGCCGACCTCCACAGGGCGGCCTCGGCAGTCTTCTCCTCCTGCCCCGACATCAGCTCACGCGAGAGGAGGCGGCAGCGAGTGATGGCGAGGGAGAGGAGGGTCACGAGGACCATCCTGGCCATCATCCTGGTTTTTGTCCTCACCTGGACGCCGTACAACGTCATGGCCGTCGTTGCTGCCTTCTGCCATTGCCGCATTCCTGACGCCCTGTGGACCACGGGATACTGGCTGTGCTACGTGAACAGCACGGTCAACCCCGGCTGCTACGCCCTGTGCAACGTGACCTTCAGAAAAACCTTCTGCAGCCTCCTGCGCTGCCGCTGCCGGCGGCTGTGACAGCACTGGTGTTTTCTGTTTTTGGCAGCTGGCTTTTTGCTTTCATGGAGTTTGGTCCTATCGCAGGTTTCCATCTAAATGTAGAAGAAGATTTAATGTGAACAAAAGGTTGTTTCCATGCTTGCAGCTCAGTGGTTTGTCTGACAAACAGCCGGTGGTGCAAAACGTCCTTAAATCAAAGCAGATAATGCCATCATGTCCCCATTTCCAGCTCAGATGACATGGCCTCTTATCACAATTTGGGCTGTAAATGTTTGATGTTTATGTAGTTAATTAATCCATCTACTTCCTGCTGCTTCTCCATGATGTGTTTAATGAGCAGTGACTGATGTAACAAGGCATAAATGCTGGCAAGGCTGCAGCTGCTGTTCATCTTCATTATTAAGAAAGTGTTTGCTAGATGCAGCACAATAAAGGAAATCAAACGGCGTCGTTACTGCTAAGAAACACGTTTAAGGCTGTAAACGTGCTTATTTCTGGTTTAACATGAAAGTCTATGACTCTGCTGGAGCCTCTAGTGGGCATTAGAGGAACTGCCTCAGAGGTTGCTTGGTGGAGACCAGAAGCAGAGTTAAAGCAGATTTTTGTGTTTTTAGTTGAAACTGTAGAGGACCGAGAACAGAACCCTGAGGAACTCCTCGAGCACTTACCAACACTTTAAATGTGGAGAAGTCGATCCGTCTGCTTAAAGACTCGGGTCACTGCACGAACCTTTTATTATTACGACAGCCATCGTGTCTGTGCACCAGTAATCACACCAGACTCTTCACCAAAGCAATGTACAGTCTTTATTTTGCTTATTTGTACAGTTTCATCCTGCAGCAACAATAATCTATAGTTTAAAAAATAGATTTCATAGAGGATTTTCTCAGATTCTTTAAAACTAAACTCGCCTACAAACAAACTCGTGACGATCCCGTGAGGACCAGCGTCCAGTTTAGTCTGAATTCACGGCTACTGTACAAGCTTTAGGACTATCAGTGTAATGGTTAACAAACTACCAGCTACGAGGATTATTCTCATCATCTAGCGGGACAGTGTCGGAAAAGCTTTAATCCAGAAAAACATCAAATCAGAAAACAGAAAAACAAGAATCAAAAGACGGAGAGGCGGTCGCTGTGTTTTGGAGGAGTCTCTCGTTTTGTGTATTCAAAGGAGGGAAGACGATCGTTGAGGAAGAGGACAAAACGCCGCCGTCTTCTGTCACGATACATCCTTCAGTTGGACTTCTTCTCGCCTGAGGAAGCAAAGCATCAGACGTTCATGTTACAACATCGTTCCTCATGACGAATCCTGCACGTTTGCTCCGGTGGAGGCGAGGAAGATCAGGTTTATCATCAGGTCTGAATCTGAAGGTGCTGCCGGCCTCAGCAGCTAATGCTTGTGTTGTGTTAGCAACACCTACTGACCAATCAGATCTCTGGGAGACAGCGTTCTGGCTCAGAGCTCAGATGCTTGGAGCACGAGCAAGAAACAGGTTTTTAATTCAATTCAACTTTATTTATTTAGCGCCAAATGACATCAACAGTCACCTTAAGGTGCTTTATACTGTAAGGTAGACGCTACAATAACACACAGAGAAAACCCACCAATCATGTGACCCTGTGAGCAAGCAGGGAAGGAAAAACTCCTTTTTAGAGAAACTTTTTTGTCTCCTGCTGGTTTCAGAGTATTATTGTTGAGTCTTTATCTGACAGGATAACGTGGAAACTGCAGCCTTGTGCACGTGAGTTTCCAGCTGAACCAGGTGAGCCACCTTCCCCTGACCTTTAGCCCCGCCTCCTTCAGAACTTCAGTGCAGTTTTTGTAAACAGAGATCCTGATCAGCAGAAACAGCGATTTTTGGCATCTTGTGCTTTACAAACACAAAGTTAAATGTTCTCTTTGCTTCACTCGCCTGAAATCTTTCTAAAACCTCTCGTCTCTGTATAAGAGTGAAGCCTCTGACTGCACACCAACATCATTAAGCTCCTCCTCCATTTTCTCTGTTGGTGGCATGTGGTTATCTGAACTCAACGTGGCTTTTTTTAATTTTTATCACAGTATTGCTACGAAAGCATCACCAGAAGCTACACGTGACTCGATCGTGTCGTCGTCTGTTGCAGTGACTGTTAAAGGTTACTGAGGACTCTCACCTTTGACCTTCTTCACTTTGGGGGAGCAGGGTTTGGACACCTTGACGGTGGCCTGGCACTCGGCGTTGAACAGCGCTCGCTTCAGCGTTCCTGATCGGGTCTTGGTGTTGGTGGTGGCGTCGCAGTTTCCCCACGGCCCAAACTTGTACTTGCAGTCACCTGAAAGAAGATTTGAACTTTGAACCCACAGAGCCGCCCCACGTCCCCCCCTCTGCCTCCCAGACGCAGCGCTGCCAGCTTCATTTAAATTGATTCATCTTTCACTGATTGGCACATTTACAGGAGTTTTTGACGTCTCTGGATCATCAGAGGGATTTTTCTTTTATTCTCTAAAACCTGAATAAAGTCACAAAAATGCCAGATGTAGCAAAAATAATACAATTACAGCTCATTTATTCAAAATCAGAATCTTTTCTTTCAATAAACACCCGTGTTGAAACATTTGAGTTTTCTGGTGGTTATTTTATGGCTTCAGTGATTTTAGTAAAGATCTACATCTGAACCAAAGAGTAAATATTAGGTCTCTCTCCTCCAAGTCTCTGTTAGTACATGACTTAATAATTGATCAACAGATCGATTTCCTCTGCCTCACAGAAACCTGGTTGCAGCAGGATGATTATGTTAGTTTAAATGAATCAACACCCCCGAGTCAGTCATTAGCCTCGTCCACCCCAGCTGTGAAACTCAGAAACCAGTCTTACTTGTTATCATCTATCGTCCACCTGGGCCTTACACAGAGTTTCTGTCTGATTTCTCAGACTTTATATCTAATTTAGTTCTGAGCTCAGATAAAATAATTATTGTGGGTGATTTTAACATCCATGTTGATGCTAAAAATGACAGCCTCAACATGGCATTTAATCTGTTATTAGACTCAATTGGTTTCTCTCAAAATGTAAAAGAACCCACCCACCACTTTAATCACACTCTAGATCTGGTTTTAACATATGGCATAGAAACTGAACATTGTGTTTCCTGAAAACCCTCTCCTGTCTGATCATTTCTTGATAACATTTACATTTACAATAATTGATTATGCAGCAGTGGAGAGTAGACGTTTATCACAGTAGATGTCTTTCTGAAAGTTTAAGAATACTGAGTTAACTTCAATAATTACTTCCTCCAAACCATCAACGTGTCTTTTAGACCCCATTCCTACAAAACTGCTCAAAGAAGTCCTGCCATTGATTAATGCTTCGATCTTAAATATGATCAACCTATCTCTAATAATCGGCTATGTACCACAGGCCTTCAAGCTGGCTGTAGTTAAAC